>NW_024738696.1:0-16931 GCF_018991925.1 Homarus americanus | reverse complement strand
GAAAGTTGGATATCTACTCTCTGAAAAGTAGATAGATTTTCTACTTTCCGGAAAGTTGGTTAGATAAATCAAATTTGCCGAAACAGATTATCATAGAAAACGGAATTTGTGATCATAAAAAAATGGGAATATCTACTTTCCGGAAAGAGTTATCTACTTCCCCGAAAAGTAGATAGATTTTCACTTTCCGGGAAAGAGTTAGATAACCAAATTCTGCCGAAAATAGATTATCATAGAAAATTCCGGAAAATTTGTATCATAAAAATGGGAAATGAGTTCTTTCCTTTCCGGAAAGTTGTTAGATAACCAAACTTTCCCGAAAATAGATTATCGCAGAAAACGGAAATTTGTATCATAAAAATGGGAAATATCTAGCTTCCGGGAAAGTTAGCTAGATAACCAAATTTGCCGAAAATAGATTATCATGAAAACGGGAAATTTGTATCATAAAAATGGGGAAATATCTACTTTCCGAAAGTTGGTTGATAAACCAACTTTCCCGAAAATAGATTATCATAGAAAACGGATATTTGTATCATAAAAAAAATGGGAATATCTACTTTCCGGGAAAGTTGGTTATACATTTCCCGAAAAGTAGATAGATTTTCACTTCGGGAAAGTAGATTTATCGACTTTTCGGAGAAGTAGATTGAATTTGGGGAATATTACCTAATTTGCGAAGTAGATTACCATAGAAAACGTGAAATTTGTATCATAAAAAATGGAAATATCTACTTCTTCTCGTGAAAGCGTTTAGATAAAACAAATTTGCCGAAAATATTATCATAGAAAACGGAAATTTGTATCATAAAATGGGGAAATATCTACTTCTCCGAAAGTTATTATCTACTTCCCTTTAGTGTAGATAGATTTCTACTTTCGGTAGATTATCGACTTTGGGGAAAGTAGATTTTTCGCTTCGTAGAAATATTACCCAATTTTGGGGAGTAGATTATCGCAGAAAACGGGAAATTTAGAACATAAAATAAGAAAATATCTAGCCTTCCGAAAGTTGGTTAGATAACCAAATTTGCCGAAAATAGATTATCATAGAAAAACAGTGAAATTTGTATCATAAAAATGGTAAATATCTACTTCACGAGAAAGTTATTATCTACTTCCCGAAAAAAAAAAGATAGATTTTCTACTTTCCGGGAAAGTTGGTTAGATAAATCAAATTTAAGCTGCAATAGATTATCAGCGCCAAAACGGGAAATTTGTATCATAAAAATGGGAATATTTTCTCCTGATTTCCGAAAGTTAAGTTAGATAACCAACTTTCCCGAAAATAAATTAACAGAAAACGGGAAATTTGTATCATAAAAATGGGAAAATATCTACTTTCCGAAAGTTGGTTATTTGATTTTCCCGAAAAGGATAGATTTCTACTTTCGGAAAGAGATTATCATCGACTTTTCGGGGAAGAGATTTTCGAATTTTGGGGGAAATATTACTCAATTTTATGAAGTAGATTATCATAGAAAACGAAATTTGTATCATAAAAAATGGGAAACATCTACTTTCCTGAAAGTTGAAAGTTAGGATAAAACCACCCACGAAAATAGATTATCATAGAAAACGAAATTTGTATCATAAAAAATATGGAGTATTCTACTTTCCGAAAGTTGAGTTGATAACCAAATCTCCGAAAATAGATTATCATAGAAACGGAAATTTGAACATAAAAAAACAAAAATATTCACTTTCCGAAAGCCGGTTATCTTTCCTCGAAAAAGTAGAGGATTTTTACTTTTCGAAGCAGATTATCGACTTCGTAAAGTAGATTTCGAATTTTGGGGAAATATTACCTAATTTATGTAAGCAGATTATCATCAGTAGAAAACGAAATTTGTATCATAAAATGGGAAACACTACTTTCCGGGTGAAAAGGATAGATAAACAAATTCTATGAAAAATAGATTATCACAGAAAACGGAAATTTGTATAAAAAATGGGAAATATCTACTTTCCCGAAAAAGAGATTACTTCAGTAGGAAAACGCGAATTTGTATCATAAAAAATGGAAATATCTACTTCCGGGAAAGTTGGTTATATACTTTCCCGAAAAAGTAGATATTTTCAATTTCGAAAGTAGATCGGACTTTCGGAGAAGTAGATTTTAATTTTGGGGGAAATATTGCCTAATTTCTATGAAGTGGATTATCATAAACGGAAATTTGTATCATAAAAAATGGGAAATATCTACTTTTCCGAAAGCTGGTTATCTACTTCGAAAAGTAGATAGATTTTCTACTTTTCGGGAAAGTAGACACGACTTTGGGAAAGTAGATTTTATTTTCAGAAATATTACCTAATTTTGGGAAGCAGATTATCATAGAAAACGGGAAATTTATCATAAAAAATGCGAAATATCTACTTTCCGGGAAAGTTATAGATAACCAAATTTGCTTTGAAAATAGATTAATGGCAGAAAACAGGAAATTTGTATCATAAAAATGGTAACATCTACTTACCGAGAAAGTTGGTTATCTACTCCCTGAAAAAAAAAGATAGATTTTCTACTTTCCGAAAGTTAGTTAGATAAACTAAATTTGCCGAAAATAGATTATCATAGAAAAACGGAAAATTTGTATCATAAAATGGAAATATCTACTTTCCGGGAAAGTTGGTTATCTACTCTGCAAAAGTATATAGATTTTCTACTTCCGGAAAGTATGTTAGATAAACCAAATTTGCCGAAAATAGATTATCATAAAAAACGGGAAATTCAGAACATAAAAAAAATGGGAATATCTACTTCCGGGAAAGTTGTTAGATAACCAACTCTTCCCGAAAATACCATCATAGAAAAACGTGAACAGATCATAAAAAAAATGGGAAAAACATCTACTTTCCCGAAAGTTGGTTATCTACTTTCCCGAAAGTTGATAGATTTCACTTTTCGGGAAAGTAGATTATCAATTTTTCGGGGAAGTAGATTTTCTCTGAATTTTGGGGGAAAGCTTATTACCTAATTTTATGGCGTAGATTATCATAGAAAACGAAATTTGTATCATAAAATGTTACTCCACTTTCCTGAAAGTTGGTTAGATAACCAAATTTGCTGGAAAATAGATTATCATAGAAAACGGAAATTTGTATCATAAAAAATGGAAGGAGCCTACTTTCCGGGAAAGTTGTTGATAACCAACTTTCCAAAAATAGATTATCATAGAAAACGGAAATTTGTATCATAAAAAATGGGGAAATATCTACTTTTCCGAAAGTTAGTTGCCCATTTCCGAAAAAGTAGATAGATTTTTTACTTTTCGGAAAGTAGATTATCGACTTTCGGGGAAGTAGATGAAAATTCTTAGAAATATTACCTAATTTTGCGAAGTAGATTATCATAGAAAAACGTGAAATTTGTATCATAAAAAATGGGAAATATCTACTTTCCGTGAAAGTTGAAGTTAGATAAACAAATTTGCCGGAAAATAGATTATCATAGAAAACGGGAAATTTGTATCATAAAAATAAATATCTACTTTCCGAAAAGCAGATTATCATAGAAAACGCGAAATTTGTATCATAAAAATGGGAAATTTCTACTTTTCCGAAAGTTGGTTATATACTTTCCCGAGAAGTATAGATTTCACTTTCGGGAAAGTAGATTATCGACTTTTCGTAGAAGTAGATTAAATTTGGGGAAATATTACCTAATTCTTGCGAAGTAGATTATCATAGAAAACGGAAATTTGTATCATAAAATGGGAATATTCATTTTCCGAAAGTTATTATCTACTTCCCGAAAAGTAGATAGATTTTTTCTACTTTTCGGGAAAGTAGATTATCGACTTTTTGGGAAAGTATTTTCGTATTTTCGGGGAAATATTGCCTAATTTTGGGGTGCCAGATTATCACAGAAAACGGGAAATTTGTATCATAAAAATGGGAAATAACTACTTTCCGAAGTTGGATATCTACTTCCCTGAGAAGTAGATAGATTTTTTCTACTTTCCGAAAGTTGGTTAGACAACCAAATTTGCTAAAAACAGATTATCATAGAAAACGCAAAATGGTATCATAAAAATGGGAAATATTCCATTTTCCGGAAAAGGGTTATCTACTCGAAAAGTAGATAGATTTTCACTTTCCTGGGAAAGTTAGATAGATAACCAAATTTGCCGAAAATAGATTATCATAGAAAACGGAAATTTGTATCATAAAAAATGGGAATATCTCCTTTCCGGGAAAGAGAGTTAGATAAACCAACTTTTCCCGAAAATAGATTATTATAGAAAACGGAAATTTGTATCATAAAAAATGGGAATATCTACTTTCCGAAAAGCGTTGATAACCAATTTGCCGAAAATAGATTATCAGAAAACGCAAAATTTGTATCAAAAAATGGGAAATATCTATCAGAGTATATTTTACTTCCCCCCGAAAAGTAGATAGATTTTCACTTTCCGGGAAAAGTTTTGTTAGATAACCAAATTTGGTTAAAAATAGATTATCATAGAAAATGGGGAAATTTGTATCAAGGCAAAAATGGGGAATATCTTTCTTCCGGAAAGTTGGTTAGGATAACCAACTTTCCCGAAAATAGATTGGTCATAGAAAACGGAAAACGGTATCATAAAAAAATGGGAAATATCTACTTTCCGGAAAGTTGGTTAGATAAATCAAATTTACGAAAATAGATTGTCATAGAAAACGGGAAATTTGTATCATAAAAAATGGGAAATATCTACTTTCCGGGAAAGTTGGTTATATACTCTTCCCTGAAAAATAAGATAGATTTTCTTCTACTTTCGGGAAAGAAGATTTCGGATAGATTTTCGAATTTTGGGAAATATTACCTAATTTGCGAAATGGATTATCATAGAAACGAAATTTGTATCATAAAAAATGGGAAATATCTACTTTCCGAGAGTTGGTTATCTACTTTCCCGAAAAGTGATAGATTTTCTACTTCGAAAGTAGATTATCGACTTTTCGGGAAGTAGATTTTCGAATTTTGGGGAAATATTACCTAATTTGCGAAGTAGATTATCACAGAAAAACGAAATTTGTATCATAAAAATGGAAATATCTACTTTCCGGGAAAGTTGGTTAGATAACCAAATTTGCCGAAAATAGATTATCCTAGAAAACGAAATTTGTATCATAAAAATGGGAAATATCTACTTTCCGGGAAAGTTGGTTGATAACCAACTTTCCCGAAAAATAGATTACTGAAAAACGGAAATTTATATCATAAAAATGGGAAATATCTACTTTCGGAAAGGTATATTCACTTTCCGAAAAGTAGATAGATTTTCTACTTTTCGGGAAAGTAGATTATCGACTTTTCGGGGAAGTAGATTTCGAATTTTTGGGGAAATATTACCTAATTTTGCGAAGTAGATTATCATAGAAAACGTGAAATTTGTATCATAAAAAATGGGAAATATCTACTTTCCGGGAAAGTTGGTTAGATAAATCAAATTTGCCGAAAATAGATTATCATAGAAAACGAAATTTGTATCATAAAAATGGAAATATCTACTTTCAGAAAAGTTGGTTATCCACTCCCCAAAAGTAGATAGATTTTCTACTGAAAGTAGATTATCGACTTGGGAAAGTATTTGCATTTTCGGAAATATTACCTAATTGAAGTAGATTATCATAAAACGGGAAATTTGTATCATCAAAAATGGGAAATATCTACTTTCCGAAAGATATTCACTTCGAAAAGTAGATAGATTTTCACTTTTCGAAAGTAGATTATCGACTCTTTGGGAAAGTAGATTTTCTATTTTTCGGGGAAATATTACCTAATTTTGGGAAGTAGATTATCATAGAAAACGGGAAATTTGTATCATAAAAAATGGGGAAATAACTACTTTCCGGAAAGTTGGATATATACTTCCTGAAAAGTAGATAGATTTTCTACTTTCCGGGAAAGTTGGAGCAGATAAATCAAATTTGCCGAAAAACAGATTATCATAGAAAACGAAATCATAAAAAATGGGTAATATCTCCTTCCGGGAGGTGAAGGATAAACCAACTTTCTCAAAATAGATTAACAGAAAACGGAAATTTGTATCATAAAAAATGGAAATATCTACTTCCGAAAGTTATTAGATAAACCAAATTTGCCGAAAATAGATTATCATAGAAAACGGGAAATTTGTATCATAAAATGGGAAAAGATCTACTTTCTCCGAAAGTTGGTTATCTACTTCCCCGAAAAGTAGAGAGTAGATTTTCTACTTTCCGGGAAAGTTGGTTAGATAAACCAACTCACGAAAAATAGATTATCATAGAAAACGGGAAAATTTGTATCATAAAAATGGGAAATATCTACTTTCCGGGAAAGTTGAAGATAACCAAATTCTCCCGAAAATAGATTATCATAGAAAACGGAAATTTGTATCATAAAAATGGGTGCCCAAGTTCTTCAGAAAGAGCCATCGAAAAAGTAGATAGATTTTCTACTTTCCGGGAAAAGTTGAGTTAGATAACCAAATTTGTCAGGAATAGATTATCATAGAAAAACGGGAAATTTGTATCATAAAAAATGTGAAACATTCACTTTCCGAAAGTTGGTTAGATAAATCCTAAATTTTGCCGAAAATAGATTATCAATATAGAAAACGGAAATTTGTATCATAAAAATGAAATATCTACTTTCCGAAAGTTATTATCTACTTCCCCGAAAAGTAGATAGATTTTCTACTTTCCGGGAAAGTTGAAAGCTAGATAACCAAATTTGCCGAAATAGATTATCATAGAAAACGGAAATTGTATCATAAAAAATGGAATATTCCTTCCGAAAGTTGTTAGATAACCAACTTTCCCGGAAAATAGATTATCATAGAAAACGGAAAATTTGTATCATAAAAATGGGAAATATTCACTTTCCGGGAAAAGTTGGTTAGATAAACCAAATTCTGCTGGTAACAGATTATCATAGAAAACGGGAAATTTGTATCATAAAAAATGAAATATCTACTTTCCCGGAAGTTGGTTATCTACTTCCACGAAGTGCAGAGATAGATTTTCAAACCTTCAAGGAAAGTTATTAGATATCCAAATTTGCCGCAAATAGATTATCATATAGAAAAACGTGAAATTTGTATCATAAAAATAGAAATATCTACTTTCCGAAAGTTGGTTAGATAAACCAAATTTGCCAGAAAATAGATTATCCCAGAAAACGGGAAATTTGTATCATAAAAAAGGGAAGCTGAGCCTACTTTCCGGGAAAGTTAAGGATAACCAACTTTCCCGAAAATAGATTATCATAGAAAATGGGAAATTTATATCATAAAAAAATGGGAAATATCTACTTTCCGAAAGTTGGTTATTTATTTTCCGCAGATATTTTCTACTTTTCGGGAAAGCAGATTATCGACTTTTCGGGAAGCAGATTGAATTTTGGGGAAAGATACCTAATTTTATGGAAGTAGATTATCATAGAAAAACGTGAAATTGTATCATAAAATGGGGAAAAATATCTACTTTCCGTGAAAGTTGAAGTTAGATAAACTCAAATTCTGCTTTGAAAAATAGATTATCATAGAAAACGGAAAATTTGTATCACAAAAATGGGAAATATCTACTAGAAAGTTGGTTATTCCCCGAAAAGTAGATAGATTTTCACTTTTCGAAAGTAGATTATCGACTTTTTGGAAAGTAGATTTCGTATTTTCGGGAAATATTACCTAATTTTTGGGAAGTGGATTATCGGCAGAAAACGGGAAATTGGTATCAAAATGGAAATATCTACTTTCCGAAAGTTATTATTCACTTCCCCGAAAGTAGATAGGTATTTTCTACTTTCGGGAAAGTAGATTATCGACTTTTTGGGAAAGTAGATTTCGTATTTTCGGGAAATATTACCTAATTTTTGGGGAAGCAGATTATCATAGAAAACGAAATTTGTATCATAAAAAATGGGGAAATAACTACTTTCCGGAAAGTTGGATATACTTCCCGAAAAGTAGATAGATTTTCTACTCTTTCCGGAAAGTTGGTTATAACCAAATTCTGCCGAAAATAGATTATCATAGAAACGGAAATTTGTATCATAAAAAATGGGTAATATCTCCTTTCCGGAAAAGAGAAATAGATAACCAACTTTCCCGAAAATAGATTATCATAGAAAAACGGAAATTTACTATAAAAATGGGGAAAATAATACTCCATTTCCGGGAAAGTTGGTTAGATAACCAAATCTGCTGCAAAATAGATTATCATAGAAAAACGGGAAATTTGGTAAATGTATAAAAAATGGGAAATATCTACTTTCCGGGAAAGTTATTATCTACTTCCCCGAAAAGTAGATAGATTTTTCTACTTTCCGGAAAGTTGTTAGATAAACCAAATTTGCCGAAAATAGATTATCATAGAAAAAAACGGAAATTTGTATCATAAAAATGGGAAGATTCACTTTCCAAAGCAGAAGATAACCAACTTTCCCGAAAATAGATTATCATAGAAAACGGGAAATTTGGTATCATAAAAATGGGAATATCTACTTTCCGGAAAGAGTTATCTACTTCCCCGAAAAGATTTCCGGAAAATAGATTATCATAGAAAACGGAAATTTGTATCATAAAATGGGAAACATCTATTTCCGGGAAAGTTATTAGATAAACCAAATTTGCTTAAAATAGATTATCAGAAAACGGAAATTTGTATCAAAAATGGAATATTCACTTCTCCGGGAAAGTTATATTCACTTCCCCGAAAAGTAGATAGATTTTCTACTTCAAAGTTGAAGCCAGATAACCAAATTTGCTGAAAATAGATTAATGGAAAAAACGGAAATTTGTATCATAAAAATGGGAAATATCTTTCCTTTCCGAAAGCGAAATAGATAACCAACTTCTCCCGGAAAAATAGATTATCATAGAAAATTAAAAATTTGTATCATAAAAATGGGAAATATCTACTTTCCGAAAGTTGCTTAGATAAATCAAATTTGCCGAAAATAGATTATCATAGAAAACGGGAAATTTGTATCATAAAAATGGGAAATATCTACTTTCCTGAAAGTTGGTTATCTACTTCACGAAAAGTAGAGATAGATTTTCAACTTTCTGGGCGAAAGTTGGTTAGATATCCAAATTTTACGCAAATAGATTATCATGTGAAAACGGAAATTTGTACCGCGTACGGGGAATATCTACTTTCCGGGCAAGTTGGTTAGATAACCAACTTTCCTGAAAATAGATTAACCAACTTTCGAAAAATAATTATCATGAAAACAGGATATTTGTATCATAAAAAATGGAAATATCTACTTTCCGGGAAGTTGGTTATATACTTTCCCGAAAAGGAATAGATTTCCTTTCGGGAAAGTAGATTATCGACTTTCGGAGAAGTTTCGAATTTTGAAATATTACTAATTTTGCGAAGTGGATTATCATAGAAAACGGGAAATTTGTATCATAAAAAATGGGAAATATCTACTGAGAAAGGGTTATCTACTTTCGAAAAGTAGATAGATTTTCACTTTTCGGAAAGTAGATTATCGACTTTCGGGAAGTAGATTTTCGAATTTTGGGGAAATATTACCTAATTTTATAAGTAGATTATCATAGAAAACGGAAATTTGTATCATAAAAATGGGAAATATCTACTTTCCGAAAGTTGTTATTACTTCCCGAAAAGTAGATAGATTTTCTACTTTTCGGGAAAGTAGATTATCGACTTTTGGGAAAGTAGATTTTGCATTTTCGAAATATTACCTAATTTTGGGAAGTAGATTATCATAGAAAACGAAATTTTATCATCAAAATGGGAAATATCTACTTTCCGAAATATATTCATTCCCGAAAAGTAGATAGATTTTCTACTTTTCGAAAGTAGATTATCGACTTAAGTAGATTTTCGTATTTTCGGGAAATATTACCTAATTTTGGGAAGTAGATTATCATAGAAAACGGAAATTTGTATCATAAAAATGGGAAATAACTACTTTCCGAAAGTTGGATATTCCTGAAAAGTAGATAGATTTTCTACTTTCAGGAAAGTTGTTAGGATAACCAAATTTGCCGAAAATAGATTATCATAGAAAACGGGAATTTGTATCATAAAAATGGGAAATATCTACTTCCGGGAAAGTTATTATCTACTCTCGAAAAGTAGATAGATTTTCTACTTTCCGGAAAGTTGGTAGATAACCAAATTTGCCGAAAATAGATTATCATAGAAAACGGAAATTTGTATCATAAAAATGGGAAATATCTCCTTTCCGGAAAGTTGGTTAGATAACCAACTTTCCCGAAAATAGATTATCATAGAAAACGGAAATTTGTATCATAAAAAATGGGAAATATCTACTTTCCGGGAAAGTTGGTTAGATAACCAAATTTGCCGAAAATAGATTATCATAGAAAACGAAATTTGTATCATAAAAATGGGAAATATCTACTTTCCGAAAGTTGTTATCTACTTCCCGAAAAGTAGATAGATTTCTACTTTCCGGAAAGTTGGTTAGATAACCAAATTTGCCGAAAATAGATTATCATAGAAAACGGGAAATTTGTATCATAAAAATGGGAAATATCTACTGTTAGAAGATAACCAACTTTCCCGAAAATAGATTATCATAGAAAACGGAAATTTGTATCATAAAAAATGGGAAATATCTACTTTCCGAAAGTTGGTTATCTACTCATGAAAAGTAGATAGATTTTCAACTTTCCGAAAGTGTTAGATATCCAAATTTGCCGCAAATAGATTATCATAGAAAACGGGAAATTTGTATCATAAAAATGGAAATATCTACTTTCCGGGCAAGTTGGTTGATAACCAACTTTCCCGGAAAATAGATTATCATAGAAAACGGATATTTGTATCATAAAAATGGGAAATATCTACTTTCGGGAAAGTTGGTTATTTTCCGAAAAGTAGATAGATTTTCTACTTTTCGAAAGTAGATTATCGACTTTTCGGAGAAGTAGATTTTCGAATTTGGGGGAAATATTACCTAATTTTGTGAAGTGGATTATCATAGAAAACGGGAAATTTGTATCATAAAAATGGGAAATATCTACTTTCCGGGAAAGTTATCTACTTCCCCGAAAAGTAGATAGATTTTCTACTGAAAGTAGATTATCGACTTTTGGGAAAGTAGATTTCATTTTTCGGGAATATTACCTAATTTTGAAGTAGATTATCATAAAAACGGGAAATTTGTATCATCAAAATGGAATATCTACTTTCCGGAAACTTGGTTATCTACTTCCCGAAAAGTAGATAGATCTACTTTTTCGGGAAAGTAGATTATCGACTTTGGGGAAAGTAGATTTTCGTATTTTTGGAAATATTACCTAATTTTGGGAAGTAGATTATCATAGAAAACGGGAAATTTGTATCATAAAAATGGAAATAACTACTTTCCGGGAAAGTTGGATATCTACTTCTGAAAAGTAGATAGATTTTCTACTTTCCGAAGTTGGTTAGATAACCAAATTTGCCGAAAATAGATTATCATAGAAAACAGGAAATTTGTATCATAAAAATTGAAATATCTACTTTCCGGGAAAGTTGGTTATCTACTTCCCGAAAAGTAGATAGATTTTCTACTTTCCGGAAAGTTGGTTAGATAACCAAATTTGCCGAAAATAGATTATCATAGAAAACGGGAAATTTGTATCATAAATGAAATATCTCCTTTCCGGGAAAGTTGGTTAGATAACCAACTTTCCGAAAATAGATATCATAGAAACGGGAAATTTGTATCATAAAAAATGGGAAATATCTACTTTCCGGGAAAGTTGGTTAAATAACCAAATTTGCCGAAAATAGATTATCATAGAAAACAGGAAATTTGTATCATAAAAATGGAAATATCTACTTTCCGGGAAAGTTAGTTATCTACTTGAAAGTAGATAGATTTTCTACTTTCCGGGAAAGTTGGTTAGATAACCAAATTTGCCGAAATAGATATCATAAAACGGGAAATTTGTATCATAAAAATGGGAAATATCTATTTTCCGGAAAGTTGGTTATCTACTTCCCCGAAAAGTAGATAGATTTTCTACTTTCCGAAAGTTGGTTAGATAACCAAATTTGCCGAAAATATGATATCATAGAAACGGGAAATTTGTATCATAAAAAATGGAAATATCTCCTTTCCGGGAAAGTTGGTTAGATAACCAACTTTCCGAAAATAGATATCATAGAAACAGGATATTTGTATCATAAAATGGGAAATATCTACTTTCCGGAAAGTTGGTTATATACTTTCCCGAAAAGTAGATAGATTTTCTACTTTTCGGAAAGTAGATTATCGACTTTTGAATGGAATTTTGAGGGAAATATTACTAATTTTGCGAAGTGGATTATCATAGAAAACGGAAATTTGTATCATAAAAATGGAAATATCTACTTTCCGGAAAGTTGGTTATCTACTTCCCGAAAAGATGAATGATTTTTCTTTTTCGGGAAAGTAGATTATCGACTTTTGGGAAAGTAGATTTTCGTATTTTCGAGGAAATATTACCTAATTTTGGAGGTAGATTATCATAGAAAACGGGAAATTTGTATCATAAAAATGCGAAATATCTACTTTCCGGGAAAGTTGGTTAGATAACAAATTTGCCGAAAATAGATTATCATAGAAACAGGAAATTTGTATCATAAAAATGGGAAATATCTACTTTCCGAGAAGAGTTGGTTATCTACTTCCCGAAAAAAAGATAGATTTTCTACTTTCCGGGAAAGTTGGTTAGATAACCAAATTTGGCAAAAATAGATTATCATAGAAACGGGAAATTTGTATCATAAAAATGGGAAATATCTACTTTCCGGAGAAGTTGGTTAGATAACTTTCCGAAAATAGAATTATCATAGAAAACAGGAAATTTATCATAAAAATAGGGAAATATCTACTTTCCGGGAAGTTGGTTATCTACTTTCCGAAAAGTAGATGGATTTTCTACTTTTCGGGAAAGTAGATTATCGACTTTTCGGGAAGTAGATTTATCGAATGAAATATTACCTAATTTTGCGAAGTAGATTATCATAAAACGTGAAATTTGTATCATAAAAAATGGAAATATCTACTTTCCGGAAAGTTGGTTAGATAACCAAATTTGCCGAAATAGATTATCATAGAAACAGAAATTTGTATCATAAAAATGGGAAATATCTACTTTCTCGAAAAGAGATTATCATAGAAGCGAAATTTGTATCATAAAAAATGGAAATTTCTACTTTCCGAAAGTTGGTTATACTTTCCCGAGAAGTAGGATTTTACTTTCGGGAAAGTAGATTATCGACTTTTCGAATGAGAATTTTCGAATTTGAAATATTACCTAATTTTGCGAAGTAGATTATCATAGAAACAGGAAGTATCATAAAAATGGGAAATATCTACTTTCCTGAAAGTTGGTTATCTACTTCCCGAAAAGTAGATAGATTTTCTACTTTCCGGAAAGTTGGTTAGACTCAAATTTGCCAAATAGATTATCATAGAAAACGGGAAATTTGTATCATAAAAATGGGAAATATCTACTTTCGGAAAGTTGGTTATCTACTTTCCGAAAAGTAGATAGATTTTCAGGAAAAGTTGGATAGATAAATTTGCCGAAAATAGTATCATAGAAACGGTGTATCATAAAATGGGAAATATCTCCTTTCCGGAAAGTTGGTTAGATAACAACTTTCCCAGAATAGATTATCATAGAAAACGGGAAATTTGTATCATAAAAATGGGAAATATCTACTTTCCGGGAAAGTTGGTTATCTACTTTCCTGAAAAGTAGACAGATTTTCTACTTTTCGGGAAAGTAGATTATCGACTTTTCAGGAAGTAGATTTTCGAATTTTGGGGGAAACATTACCTAATTTTGCGAAGTAGATTATCATAGAAAACGGGAAATTTGTATCATAAAAAATGGGAAATACCTACTTTCCGGGAAAGTTGGTTATCTACTTCCCCGAAAAGTAGATAGATTACCTACTTTTCGGGAAAGTAGATTATCGACTTTTTGGGAAAGTAGATTTTCGTATTTCGGGGAAATATTACCTAATTTTTGGGAAGTAGATTATCATAGAAAACGGGAAATTTGTATCATAAAAAATGCGAAATATCTACTTTCCGGGAAAGTTGGTTAGATAACCAAATTTGCCGAAAATAGATTATCATAGAAAACGGGAAATTTGTATCATAAAAATGGGAAATATCTACTTTCCGAGAAAGTTGGTTATCTACTTCCCCGAAAAAAAGATAGATTTTCTACTTTCCGGGAAAGTTGGTTAGATAACCAAATTTGGCAAAAATAGATTATCATAGAAAACGGGAAATTTGTATCATAAAAAATGGGAAATATCTACTTTCCGGGAAAGTTGGTTTATCTACTTCCCCGAAAAGTAGATAGATTTTCTACTCCGGGAAAGTTGGTTAGATAACCAAATTTGCCGAAAATAGATTATCCTAGAAAACGGGAAATTTGTATCATAAAAAATGGGAAATATCTACTTTCCGGGAAAGTTGGTTGGATAACCAACTTTCCCGAAAATAGATTATCATAGAAAACGGGAAATTTATATCATAAAAAAATGGGAAATATCTACTTTCCGGGAAAGTTGGTTATCTACTTTCCCGAAAAGTAGATAGATTTTCTACTTTTCGGGAAAGTAGATTATCGACTTTTCGGAGTAGATTTTCGAATTTTGGGGAAATATTACCTAATTTTGCGAAGTGGATTATCATAGAAAACGGGAAATTTGTATCATAAAAAATGGGAAATATCTACTTTCCGGGAAAGTTGGTTATCTACTTCCCCGAAAAGTAGATAGATTTTCTACTTTTCGGGAAAGTAGATTATCGACTTTTTGGGAAAGTAGATTTTCGTATTTTCGGGGAAATATTACCTAATTTTGGGAAGTAGATTATCATAGAAAACGGGAAATTTGTATCATAAAAAATGGGAAATAACTACTTTCCGGGAAAGTTGGATATCTACTTCCCTGAAAAGTAGATAGATTTTCTACTTTCCGGGAAAGTTGGTTATATACTTCCCCGAAAAGTAGATAGATCTTCTACTTTCCGGGAAAGTTGGTTAGATAACCAAATTTGGCAAAAATAGATTATCATAGAAAACGGGAAATTTGTATCATAAAAAATGGGAAATATCTACTTTCCGGGAAAGTTGGTTATCTACTTTCCCGAAAAGTAGATAGATTTTCTACTTTTCGGGAAAGTAGATTATCGACTTTTCGGGGAAGTAGATTTTCGAATTTTGGGGAAATATTACCTAATTTTGCGATGAATTATCATAGAAAACGTGAAATTTGTATCATAAATGGAAAATATCTACTTTCCGGAAAGTTGGTTAAATAACAAATTTGCCGAAAATAGATTATCATAGAAAACGGGAAATTTGTATCATAAAAATGGAAATATCTACTTTCCCGAAAGAGATTATCATAGAAAACGCGAAATTTGTATCATAAAAATGGGAAATTTCTACTTTCCGGAAAGTTGGTTATATACTTTCAGAAAGTAGATAGATTCTACTTTCGGGAAAGTAGATTATCGACTTTTCGGAGAAGTAGATTTTCGAATTTTGAGGGAAATATTACCTAATTTTTGCGAAGTAGATTATCATAGAAAATGGGAAATTTGTATCATAGAAAATATCTACTTTCCTGGAAAGTTGGTTATCTACTTCCCGAAAGTAGATAGATTTTCTACTTTCCGGAAAGTAGATTATCGACTTTTGGAAAGTAGATTTTCGTTTTTTCGGGAAATATTACCTAATTTTGGGAAGTAGATTATCATAGAAACAGAAATTTGTATCATAAAATGGGAAATAACTACTTCGGGAAAGTTGGATATCTGCTTCCTGAAAAGTGGATAGATTTTCTACTTTCCGGGAAAGTTGGTTGAATAACCAAATTTGCCGAAAATAGATTATCATAGAAAACGGAAATTTGTATCATAAAATGGGAAATATCTACTTTCCGGAAAGTTGGTTATCTACTTCCCGAAAAGTAGATAGATTTTCTACTTTCCGAGTTGGTTAGATAACCAAATTTGCCGAAATAGATATCATAGAAAACAGGAAATTTGTATCATAAAAATGGGAAATATCTCCTTTCCGGGAAAGTTGGTTAGATAACCAACTTTCCCGAAAATAGATTATCATAGAAAACGGGATATTTGTATCATAAAAATGGGAAATATCTACTTTCCGGGAAAGTTGGTTATATACTTTCCCGAAAAGTAGATAGATTTTCTACTTTTCGGGAAAGTAGATTATCGACTTTTCGGAGAAGTAGATTTTCGAATTTTGGGGAAATATTACCTAATTTTGCGAAGTGGATTATCATAGAAAACGGGAAATTTGTATCATAAAAATGGAAATATCTACTTTCCGAAAGTTGGATCTACTTCCCGAAAGTAGATAGATTTTCTACTTTCGGGAAATTAGATTATCGACTTTTTGGGAAAGTAGATTTTCGTATTTTCGTGGTACCAATTTTGGGAAGTAGATTATCATAGAAAACGGAAATTTGTATCATCAAAATGGGAAATATTTACTTTCCGAAATATATCTACTTCCCGAAAAGTAGATAGATTTTCACTTTTCGAAAGTAGATTATCGACTTTTGGGGAAAGTAGATTTCGTATTTTCAGAAATATTACCTAATTTTGGGAAGTAGATTATCATAGAAAACGGGAAATTTGTATCATAAAAATGGGAAATAACTACTTTCCGGGAAAGTTGATATCTACTTCCTGAAAAGTAGATAGATTTTCTACTTCCGGGAAAGTTGAGTTAGATAGCCAAATTTGCCGAAAATAGATTATCAGAAAACGGGAAATTTGTATCATAAAAATGGGGAATATCTACTTTCCGGGAAAGTTGTAAGATAACCAACTTTCCCGAAAATAGATTATCATAGAAAACGGAAATTTGTATCATAAAAATGGGAAATATCTATCGAAAGTTGGTTATCTACTTCACGAAAAGTAG
>NW_024738695.1:0-3467 GCF_018991925.1 Homarus americanus | reverse complement strand
CCATGAAGTGAACTTTTGTCTTTTATTTCACCCATGAAGTGAACTTTTGTCTTTTATTTCACCCTAAGAAGTGAACTTTTGTCTTTTATTTCACCCTAAGAAGTGAACTTTTGTCTTTTATTTCACCCAAGAAGTGAACTTTTGTCGTTTATTTCACCCAAGAAGTGAACTTTTGTCGTTTATTTCACCCAAGAAGTGAACTTTTGTCGTTTATTTCACCCCAGTTGTTGATGGTATAGAGTAATGCATCATTATCGCTCCACGGTCTGTATGTACATAATTAAACTTGTCCATCACCGCATAGCATCATGAGAGAACTGTGTTTAGGAAGGTGTTAGGGCAGGTATTTTTGTGTCGTAGCTTGAATGAGACTGTCCTTTGGCTTTAACCCCTTGAGTTCGATGATTTAACCCCTTGAGTACGATGATTTAACCCCCTTGAGTACGATGATTTAACCCCTTGAGTACGATGATTTTTACCCCTTGAATACGATGATTTATCCCCTTGAGTACCTGATTTATCCCCTTGAGTACGATGATTTAACTCCTTGAGTACCTAATTTAACCCTTTGAGTACGATGATTTTTACCCCTTGAGTACCATGATTTAACCCCTTGAGTACCTGATTTATCCCCTTGAGTACCTGAGTTATCCCCTTGAGTACGATGATTTAACCCCTTGAGTACCTGATTTAACCCCTTGAGTACGATGATTTAACTCCTTGGTGTACGATAACTTAACCCTTTGAACACGACGATTTAACCTTATGAGTATGATGATTTAACCCCGTGAGTATAATGATTTTATTATTTTAACCCGTTGAGTATAATGACAACCCCTTCAACATGATGACTAGGTGACTAAAGGAGTTGTCATCGTCGTACTCAAAGGAGCAAAATAATTCCTTCCTGAGAACCATAACTATTGCTTAAATAATATTCGAATTTCTAGTTAATAAATGTCACTCGTGTAAGTTTATATATAAATCTGGCCATTAAGGTTCTAATAGACATAAATACCAACAGTTCTTTTATCCACGAGTCCGGTTTTGGCGGTAAATTAAAAATAACGTCTTTTCATTTCAGGTCCAGAGATCAATAACCATGACAAATGGCGCGAAGCAACTCTCTCACACTCCGGCGCTGCCTTGACACGACTACACAGTATTCTGGTTGACGGTTCAGGTAAAGTGTTTTCCTTCTTGATTTAGAGTTAAAAGGGTTTGGAAACAGTTAGGTAACTTTATTTCTCTTTTGGCACGGTGTAGTTTTTGTTCTTATCTTTGGGGTTGACCTGAAGATTAGACACCCCAGTTTACTTCATCTTAATAAAACACCTTAATGCTAACTGAATGAATTGTTAGTTTTTCTAGAGCGTCTCAGTCCAGCATATCGTTTCCGCACGGTTGGTTTGCGCCAGTTCCCGCGGTCAAGATCTATAATGTACTGGATAATGAGGATATTAATATCGACCCACATTAAATAACTCAATAGTTTTTGTTTAATTTTTCATGATCGCATTTTAAATAAACTGCTTAAATCACCGTACATGGGGTTAAATCATCATACTCGTGGGGGTAAATCATCATACTCGTGGATTCGTGGGGTTAAATCATCGTACACGGAGTTAAATCATCATACTCGGGGTTAAATCATCGTACACGGAGTTAAATCATCATACTCGTGGGGTTAAATCATCATACTCGTGGGGTTAAATCATCATACTCGTGGGGTTAAATCATCATACTCGTGGGGTTAAATCATCATACACGGGGTTAAATCATCATACTCGTGGGGTTAAATCATCATACCGTGGGTTGTTCATCATACCATGGGGTTAAATCACTCTACCTGTGGGGTTAAATCATCATACCGTGGGGTTAAATCATCGTACACGGAGTTAAATCATCATACTCGTGGGTTAAATCATACTCAGTTAAATCATCGTACACGATAAATCATCATACTCGTGGGGTTAAATCATCATACCGTGGGGTTAAATCATCATACTCGTGGGGTTAAATCATCGCACACGGAGTTAACCAA
This sequence comes from Homarus americanus, assembly GCF_018991925.1. NCBI lineage: Eukaryota > Metazoa > Arthropoda > Malacostraca > Decapoda > Nephropidae > Homarus > Homarus americanus. The sequence continues at coordinate 1,423 of NW_024738695.1, read as the reverse complement.
TCATACTCGTGGGTTAAATCATCGTACACGAGTTAAATCATCATACTCGTGGGGTTAAATCATCATACTCGTGGGGTTAAATCATCGTACTCAGTGGGTTAAATCATCATACTCGTGGGGTTAAATCATCATACTCGTGGGGTTAAATCATCATACTCGTGGGGTTAAATCATTGTACACGGAGTTAAATCATCATACTCGTGGGGTTAAATCATCGTACACGGGGCTAAATCATCATACTCATGGGGTTAAATCATCGTACTCAGTGGGTTAAATCATCGTATTCAGGGCTTAAGTGTATTTGTTTATTTATATTGATATTTGTAAACGCCTCTGATAAGTTTGTTTACAATGAGCGGTCTGTTCATGGCGTCTGTTTACAGTGAGCGGTCTGTTCATGGCGTCTGTTTCTCCCGACGGGCTGACCATGAGCGCTCCCAGGTACACTAGTTAAATTTTGGGTGGTAGGGGAGAAGGTGGTAGGGAGAGGAGGTAGGGGAGAGGATGAGAAGGTGGTGGGGAGAAGAGGATTTGGTGGTGAGGGAGAAGAGGCTGGGTGGTGGGGAGGTGGAGGGAAGAGAAGGTGGTGGGGAGAGGATGATGGCGGTGGTGAGGGGAGAAGAGGATTGCAGGGGAGAGGTAGGAGAGAGGGAGAGAAGGTGGAGGGTACTAATGAGATAAAGGAGAGGAGGTGGTGGTAGTAGGTGAGAGGGAGAAGGATGAAGAGGTGGGAAGAGGAAATGAAGGGAAGAGAGGAAATTGAGAAGAAATGTATAAGACGGAGGAGAAAGTGGAGGAGAGGCAGAAGACTGGGGCGGATCTAGGAATATAAAAACCAAGAAGTTATGGGTGGGGAAACATGGTCAATTGATATTAATTTTACTATACCAAAATGTCTGAGTTCAAAACTGCATTAAAGAAAAAGAATTGAAATATTTGATGAAATGAGGGGGGTGAGAGAAATGACGTCAGGATGGTTGACTGTATGGTTGGTGACGTCAGTAGGGTTGAGTGTATGGTTGGTGACGTCAGTAGGGTTGAGTGTATGGTTGGTGACGTCAGAAGGGTTGTCTGCATGGAAGGTGACGTTTTAATAGCTGGTAATGTCATAATGGTTGGTGACGTCAGAATGGTGTGGTGAGTGGAACAAAGGAGGGTGGGAGGGTGTAGAGACAACGCCCACTGGTGACGAGGGCGTGGGAGAGTGTTGCTGTAGGGAACCGTGACTCCTGCACCCCACCAACAGGGGCTCTCTCTCTTATACACCGCAGGAACAGTAATGTACTGTACTTCGGGTTTAAACCTTGTTAGTACTGTTATTATTGTTGTTGATAATGTTGTTATTGTTGTCGTTTTTGTTATTGTTATTATTGTCGTGTTTGTTATTATTATTATTGTTGTCGTTATTGTTATTATTATTGTT
>NW_024738694.1:0-8799 GCF_018991925.1 Homarus americanus | reverse complement strand
AAATGATCTAAATTAAACTAAACTTATCCAAATTAAACTTATTAGCTAACAAATCCTTCTAAAACACGATATGTGCAAATCAAAAGTTCTAAATTCAACTTAACTTATCGTAATATAACTATTATAACTAAACCATTTTAATTAAACCTAACCTAAACACCTCAAGTGCCACAAACAGAAGGAAAAAACACCCTTAATATTATCGTGTAGGAGGCCCCTGTAACCCACTAACTCCAGGTAATGCATCTATATCAATCTACCTGCGTTAGAAGCTCTATACGTGGCTATGATCGTTACCCACTGCTGGAGAACATTTGTACTTCTATAATTACCCCTGGAGAAACAATGCACCAATTTACGATTTATTTATTTTATTTTTCATTTATTTTTATTCTTGGTCCATACTGTAAACATCGCCCGCTTGTGAGTCCCGTCAGCCATTTTGTTCTAACTTTCGGGGATTCTAAAATAAGCTATAAATAAATAAATAAATAAATAAATAAAACAAGCATCTTTTGTTTTTCTAACCCATGAGCTGTGAGACTTCATTATATACTTCAACATTACTGTAAACTAAGGCTAGAGAGGGTGTGTACAGTACTAGTGGAGCCAAGACGAGAAGGTATTTCAAATCCATAAAGGGTTTTACAAGTGGAGAGTCTTACAAGTGGAGGGTCTTACAGGTGGAGAGTCTTACAAGTGGAGGGTCTTACAGGTGGAGAGTCTTACAAGTGGAGGGTCTTACAGGTGGAGGATTTTAATAAGGATAAATACAGCAAGTCTTACAGTTGAATCAGCCAAGTCGAGGAAAACTCTTAAGAGTCACGTAACTTCTACCTGGTGTTACCTGTAATCAAGCTAAGGTATATGTAAGAAGAATATTATCTCGTTACTATCCATTCCTCTTCCACTATCCTGCGAGGTGGTGTATTAATAGGCACAGATACTCATGATAAAGAAGGAATAAAGAGAAAGACGCAAGATACCTATGAAATGCGACAGAATATACCCACACATGCGTAATCCTAACCCATCCCAACCCAACCCAACCCTATCCTACCCCCAGCTTCACCATAGTACACAAAGTCATTCTTGGTATCAGAATGACGCCTAAACACCCTGTATCGCCTAAGACACATTTGAATCGGATGGTTCGTTGACGGTTTTATTTCTTCGGTATAAACCAGAGAAGCAATTAGTTCGTGGGAACAGTGAGTCAAAATACTTCACATCAGCTTCGTTTACGACCTCCAGCTGATATTTACTTCTGTTGTCTATATCAATCACATTTTATAATGAAAACAAAAATATGGTTAGTTACTTAAAAATGAAAAAAACATCATACTTAGATACTTAAGAGTGAGGAAAAGATACTTAAGATACTTAAAAATAAAAACACTCTTTGATACTTAAATTAGGACAAAATAAACGGACATAAAGATTTAACTCTGAGCGGTGGATATTACGACATGTACCGGCTATCAATACAGAGGCGCTATTTAGCCGTGAAGTTCTCTCAGAAACTCAACAAGACAATATGTGGTCACGTAAAAATTTCAGGTTAATTTTTAACACCATCCGCCATTTTAAACCTTGGCACCTGTAGATTAAGAAAATATATGGTGATATTTTTTCTGATGGGATAAAGGTCGTATTTGTCCAGAGAAGTAAGAGAGGAAAAAAATCACTTGAGAGGCATGACGCACAGAGTGTCTAAGGTGATAAAAGATCATATACTACCATTTGGGTTTTCAAATTAAGTTCATTACATAAAATATCAAACTCATAAAGATTACAAAAGAACAGAACATCATGAGCTCTTTACAGCTATTGTCAGCCGTCAATATGCTGTTGTACAGAAGCTACACAATGTTATTGGTGACTGTAATCCCAGGAAAATGATGCTCTTTTAAACTTGGTAACTGGAGCTGTAATGCCAGAAAATGCCAAATATGACAATCTATGTGCATATGAAGTTGGAAGACAAAATTATGAAAATTTTGTCAAGAAACGTATTGTTGGTCCATTGAGCATCTGGGAAAAGATGTCCAAGGTTAATCTTCTGTCGTGGAAAGCAGCAAATAAGACTTCAACCATCAAATTGTTATCACAAGTTAGAGAACTTTAGCAGGACATACAGTATATGCATCACAGAAGGGCAGCACTGTACATATCAAGTCACCAGACACTGATGTGTTTGGCATATTGAAGCAGCCTCAACTTGAGAAAATACAAGTATGAAAACAGGAACTGGTGAGCGACGACACATTGGGCAGAGAGCCCTACAGGTTTCCATGCCTTCACAGGATCTGACTGCATTGGAAAATTTGTTGGCAAAGGAAAGAAAGCATGTTGGAGCACTTTGATGAAATCTAACACAAAAGTCCTAGATGCATTCAAGATGCTGAGTAGACCAAATGCCCTCCAGCAGACATGTTTATTGGTCTAAAGGAATTTGTATTTAAGCTCTACTGTCCACGAATGACTCTCACTAAACTGTCATAACTTAGATGGCATCTCTTCAAGAAAACGCAGGCAGAAGCTGGAGAACTACCAGCGACTGCAGCAACTCTAAAGTATCATATATTGAGAGGAAGGTATCAAGCTCTTCTGTGGTCTTGTGATGCAGACAGTGAAATGCTTTCACAATTAGAGCATGGCTGGAAGATTGACAATGACTGTTTTATACTAGTAATATCAGACCAACCACCAGCTCCAGAAGCAATCACAGAACTTGTTAAATGTGGATGTGGCGTCAGGAAATGTGGATCATTGTCATGTTCATACAGAAAGAATCAGAAAGAATAGCATGACATGCACCGAGATGTGTAACTGTCAAGCAGATGATGAGAAATGCCTAAACAAGGTGAAGGAATCTGTTGTACACAGAAGACTCTGATGACGAGGACTGAAGCAATGTCGTAAATAATAACTTGTGACTTGTTTACACATGATGTATAACACTACAAACTTTTAATAATATAAAACGGTGGTTCTAAGCTTTTCAGATAATGGTAATATGTATATGTTTAATTTCCAGTATTTGTCTTTAGCAAATAATTTTACTTACTACAATCTCTTCTTTGCCAGAGACAGGATGGCATATATGAGCAGCCATGTTTGTAACACACTTATGATATTATAACAGCATTCATGATATATTATGTTAAATTGTAATCATATAATACTACATGTTCATAGGTTATTAGTCATGTTTTAAGTTAATTAGGACTTAATGGTAATACATCTGTGGTTCATTACGCCGCTCTTTAATAAAACTTCTTTAAAGGCATAAAACTTATAATAAACCGTTCAGAAAAAATGACACCACAGTTCCTTAACATAGTTTATAAGGATTATTATATTGTATGGTGTCAAAAATTAACATGAAATTTTTACGGGATTACTTAAGCTCCTACACTAAAACCTGCCGACCTAACCTAACCTTTTTTACCCACCACTACCTACTTACCTAACCTGACATAATCTAACCTAACCTGACGTAATCTGACCTAACCTGACATAATCTAACCTAACCTGACATAATCTAACCTAACCTGACATAATCTAACCTAACCTGACATAATCTAACCTAACCTGACATAATCTAACCTAACCTGACGTAATCTGACCTAACCTGACATAATCTAACCTAACCTGACGTAATCTGACCTAACCTGACATAATCTAACCTAACCTGACGTAATCTGACCTAACCTGACATAATCTAACCTAACCTGACGTAATCTAACCTAACCTGACATAATCTAACCTAACCAAACATAATCTGACCTAACCTGACATAATCTAACCTAACCTGACATAATCTAACTTAACCTCCCCGTCTGACATAAGCTAACCTAATCAAACCTAACTTTCCCACCTACCTAACATAACCTATCTACTTATTACCTACCTAACCTAACTTAACCCAACCTGACATAATCTAACCTAACCTATTGAAACTTAACTTAACCACCTACCTCATCTAACACCACTTTGTAATCTCTCTGTGCTACAGCTGACAGGATGAGTATGGGGGGCACAATAAACTAGCCTCTAAGTGGCAAAATTAACAAAACTAACCTAACCTAACCCAACCTGACTTAACCTAACCTGATCTGATCTATCCAACTTAAAAACTTAGAATATATAATAAAGCCGTTAGGTTAATTTAGGCTAAATATGGTTGATTCATATTTTGTTTTGACAGAAATTCCCGGCAAAATAACGTATCTATATTGAGAACCACCGCCATGTTGGTTCCACGTTAACAAGACACGGATACACTACAGAATAACCCGCGTTCGTTTAACCTCAATTACTACAGTTTATTTTATAATCTTATTTCACAATCTTCACTACATCTCGCTTCACAATCTTCACTGCATCTCACTTCACAATCTTCAGCCAGGTGAGGTTTATGGATCGGGCTTTTTGTGCGAGAGATAGGAAACGTAGGACTAGGGTATGTTTCCTGGGTATAGGGAGGCGCTGGGGAAGATTAGAGATAGGGGAGGGGTCCCGATAGTATGTGGTGTCTTGCCTAGAAGAGGGGTTGGTCGTGAATGGCTGTCCAGGGCAATTGCTATTAATTGCCGACTGGAAAAACATTGTGCAAACAATGGTTGGGCATTCATTGATGACGGGCAACGATTTTATGGCAACGACTACCTGTACTGTCGCGACGGAGTACACTTGTCTCGTGAGGGGGTAAAGACGTTGTCTACATCCCTGGAGCGTGAAATTGTCACTCCGAAGAGGGGGTTTCGCCAGTAGAGAGGGGTCGGGGAAAATGGGAGTCAAAAAACAAGCAGGTCCTGGGAAGTAGTGAAACAGAAGTAGATAATGCTGAAAATATAGTTGGTCATAATAACAAACATCAAAGTAATAAATGTAAAACAGATAGAAACGGAAGAAATATATTGAGTGTTTATTATACTAATAGTAGAAGCCTGTGTAACAAAATGGACCAGCTCAGGGCCATTGTTAGTAAAGAGAACATAGATATAATTGCAATAACGGAAACATGGATAAATTCAAACAGCAAGCATTTTTAGCAGAATTTCATATTCCAGGATATAACCTATTTAAATTTGACAGAGTAGGAAGGAGAGGTGGCGGTGTAGCAGTGTATATCAGGGTGTCATTAAAAGGCTGCAATAAATCAAACATTAAAACAAATAGCGACAATGAAAGTATTTGGGTAGAGATTGGTGAGGGCAGTGAATCCGTAGTCATTGGTGTTATATATAGACTACCTAATTTGAGTAGGAACGATGGTAAATTGCTATGGGAGGAAATAAAGAAAGCATCTGATAGAAACAATGTATGTATTCTAGGCAATTTCAACTTTTCAGGCATAGATTGGAAAAATCAACTTAGCGATAATGAATCTGAAGATTTTATAGAAGTAGTACAGGATAGTTTTATATATAAATTTATAAACTTGCCCACTAGAGGAAATAATATCCTCGATTTAGTTCTCAGTAATAATGAAAATCTAGTAAAAGATGTTGGGATTGGAGACGAACTTGGAAACAGTGATCATAAAGCCATATATTTTAACATAATATGGGATGGCAGGAAGAAGGAAAATTCGGCCTTGATCCCGGATTTTAGGAATGCTAATTACGGTAGCATAAGGAGAGACCTAAGGGATGACCCTATGGTCAAAAGATTAATCCCCCCCACACCTCCGGAAACCGTCAACTTAGGACGGGATAACCCCGAATTTAATTTAGCAGCTACTTATGAACAATTTATTGCGACAATCAATAATGCCCAAAATAAACACATCCCTAAAAGAAAATTCAGATCGATACGGAACCAACCAAAATGGATGAATAATAGACTCTTAGATCTTCTAGGGAAAAAGAAAGGAGTATATAGAAAGTTAAGAAAGGCGAAAATCACTTACTTGGTTACTATCAGCACCTAACAAGACAGGTATAAACAGAAATTAGGAAAGCAAAGAGAAATTATGAAATCAAGGTAGCAAACGAATCGAAATATACCCCCAAAGCTTTTTATCAACTGTATAAATCAAAGGTTAGAGATACAATAGGTCCCCTTAAAACTACGACAGGAGAAATGAGTGATGATGAGTTAGAAATGTGTTGTACGTTAAATAGTCATTTTCGCTCCGTATTCACAAATGAAAACCTAGCACAGTTTCCAGAAGTTCATAAGGTATATAACGACAGTATAGAAAATATGTTGATGAATATCAATATAACTAGTAACGATTTGCTTAAAGTAATTAACAAACTGAAACCTCATAAATCGCCTGGTCCAGACGAGGTATATGCTAGAATATTAAAAGAATGTTGAGATGAGTTGAGTAATCCATTAGCAGTTTTATTTAATAAGTCATTAGAATCGGGCCTAGTGCCAGAAGCTTGGAAACTTGCAAAAGTAGTTCCGATTTTCAAAAAGGGTGATAAATCAATAGCATCAAATTACCGTCCCATTAGTCTCACGTCAACCATAGGCAAGTTGCTAGAGTCAATTATTGCTACAAAAATCAGAAGCCACCTTGAAACATTCAACTTAATTCATTCTTCTCAGCACGGGTTCACCCAGGGACGTTCTTGTCTCACAAATTTGCTTAGCTTTTTCTCAGAAGTATTTGAAGCGTGTAGATAATGATAAGTCATATGATATAATTCGTGATTAGATTTCTGCAAAAGCATCTTCGATAGAGTCCTCATGAGAGATTGATAAGGAAGGTAGAAGCACATGGAATAGGTGATCAGTATTAAAATGGATTAGGTCATGGTTAACTGGTAGGAAACAAAGAGTCAGCATAAATGGATTAAAGTCAGACTGGGTGCGGTCAAAGCGAGCTCCCCAGGATCTGTATTAGGCCCTCTGCTGTTTGTTATATTCATTAATGATCTTGATTTAGGCATAACTAGTAGGATTAGTAAATTTGCAGATGATACCAAAATGGAGAGAGTGATAAATTCAGACAGTGACTTTGAACACCTTCAAAGAGATCTAGATACCTTACATGAGTGGTCAGTAGACTGGCAAATGAATTTTAATAGTGATAAATGCAAGGTACTACAGATAGGGAAGACGAATACAAACGTTAAGTATAAACTAGGTAACACGGAAATAGAAAACTCAGTTTGTGAAAAAAATCAAGGTGTATTTGTTAGCAACGACTTGAAACCTAGAAAACAATGTATTAGCTTTCGCAACAAGGCAAACAGGATTCTTGGGTTCATATCTAGGTCTGTGAGTAACAGAACTGCTGACGTTATCTTGAAACTTTACCTAGCATTAGTGAGGCCACACATGGATTATGCGGTTCAGTTCTGGTGTCCTTATTATAGAATGGACATAGATTCTTTGGAGAGAGTACAAAGAAGAATGACAAAAATTATCCATAATATTAGAAACCTTCCATATGAAGAAAGACTGAAAAGCTTAGGCTTACATTCATTAGGAGAGGCGAGAGTTAGGGAGTATATGGATAGGAGGTGTACAAGGTAAGTGGGATTAACAAGGGTAAATGGAAGATGTTCTAGCTCAGTAATAACGAAATAACTAGAACAAATGGCTTAAATTAGATAAATTCCCATTCAGAAAGGATATAGGCAAGCACTGGTTTGGTAATAGAGTTGTGGATATGTGGAATAGGCTACCGAGTGCTATAGCAGGATCGGGGACGCTAGGGAGCTTCAAGACGAAGTTGGATAGGCACATGGAAGTGCTGGGATGGGTGTGAAAGGGATCTGCCCTGTATGGGCCAGTCAGCCTCCTGCAGTATCCCACTTTCTTATGTTCTTATGTTCTTATGTTCACCTCACAATCTTTACTACATCTCACCTCACAATCTTCACTACATTTCACTTCACAATCTTCACTACATCTCACTTCACAATTTTCACTACATCTCACTTCACAATCTTCACTACATCTCACTTCACAATCTTCACTACATCTCACTACACAATCTTCACTACATCTCACTTCACAACCTTCACTACATCTCACTTCACAATCTTCACTACATCTCACTTCACATCTTCACTATATCTCACTTCACAATCTTCACCATATCTCACTTCACAATATTCACCACATCTCACTTCACAATCTTCACCAAATCTCACTTCACAATCTTCACCACATCTCACTTCACAATCTTTACCACATCTCACTTCACAATCTTCACTACATCTCACTTCACAATCTTCACTACATCTCACTTCACAATCTTCACTACATCTCACTTCACAATCTTCACTACATCTCACTTCACAATCTTCACTACATCTCACTTCACAATCTTCACTACATCTCACTTCACAATCTTCACTACATCCCACTTCACAATCTTCACTACATCTCACTTCACAATCTTCACTACATCTCACTTCACAATCTTCATTACATCTCACTTCACAATCTTCACTACATCTCACTTCACAATCTTCACTACATCTCACTTCAAAATCTTCATTACATCTCACTTCACAATCTTCACTACATCTCACTTCACAATCTTCACTACATCCCACTTCACAATCTTCACTACATCTCACTTCACAATCTTCACTACATCCCACTTCACAAACTTCACTACATCTCACTTCACAATCTTCACTACATCTCACTTCACAATCTTCACTACATCTCACTTCACAATCTTCACTACATCTCACTTCACAATCTTCACTACATCTCACTTCACAATCTTCACTACATCTCACTTCACAATCTTCACTACATCTCACTTCACAATCTTCACTACCTCTCACTTCACAATCTTCACTACATCTCACT
>NW_024738693.1:0-8432 GCF_018991925.1 Homarus americanus | reverse complement strand
ATAGAATAACCCATTCGTTTAACCCTCAATTACTACAGCTTACTTATAATCTTACTTCCTCACCACACTTCACAACTTCTACTTCACACAATCTTCACTACATCTCACTTCACAATCTCACAACATTCCAATCTTCACAATCTTCACACATCCTCACTTCACAATCTTCACTACATCTCACTTCACAATCTTCACTACATCCTCACTCACAACTTCACTACATCCTCACTTCACAATCTTCACTACATCCTCACTCACAATCTTCACTACATCCTCACTCACAACTTCACTACATCCTCACCACAATCTTCACTACATCCCACTTCCACCAATCTTCCACTACATCCCACTTCCACAACTCTTCACCTACATCTCACTCTCACAACCTTCACTACATCTCACTCACAATCTTCACTACATCCACTTCACAATCTTCACTACATCTCACTCACAATCTCTCACTAATCCACTCAATATCTCACCATCCCCACTCTCACAATCTTCACTCACATCCCACTCTCCAACCCCACCACATCCTCACTCCACAATCTTCACCACATCCCACTCACAATCTCACCACATCCCACTCACACTCTTCACCACATCCCCACTCACAACTCACCACATCTCCACTCACAACTTCACTACATCCTCACTCAACAACCCCACAAGATCCCCACTCACAATCTCTCAATTACATCCCCACCTCACAACTTCCACCACATCCCCACTCACAATCTCTCACCACACTCACAATCTCCACTACATCCCACTCACAATCTCACCACATCCCCACTCACACAACTCCACCACATCCCACTCACAACTTCTTACATCCCACCTCCAACTCACCACATCTCACTTCCACAATCTTCACTACATCTCACTTCACACCTCACTACATCCTCACTCTTCACAATCTTCATACAGCATCCCACTTCACAATCTTCACTACATCTCCACTCACAATCTTCACTATCCCCACTTCACAATCTTCACTACATCCTCACTCACAAACTCACTACATCCCACTCACAATCTTCACTACATCCCACTCACAACTTTCACCACATCCTCACTTCACAACTTCACCACATCCCACTCACAATCTCACTACATCCTCACACTCACAACTTCACTACATCCCACCTCTCACAATCTTCTCATACATCCCACTCTCACAACCTTCACTACATCTCACTCACAACTTCACCACATCCACTCCAATCTCACTACATCCCCACTCTGACAATCTTTCACTTAAACCTCACTCACAATCTTCACTACATCCTCACTCACAATCTCTCACCACATCCTCACTCACCAATCTTCACTACATCCCACTTCCAACCCCACTACTTCACCAACCACAACTTCACCACATCCTCACTCACAATCTTCACTCACATCCCACTTCACAATCTTCACTACATCCCACTTCACAATCTCTCACTACATCCCACTCTCACAACTTCTCACTACATCTCACTCACAATCTCTCACCACATCCTCACAATCTTCACCACATCTCACTCACAATCTTCACCACATCCTCACTCACAACTCACTAAACATCCCACTCACAACTTCACTACATCTCACTCAACCTTCAATTACATCCTTCACCCCAAACTTCCACTACATCCCACTCTCACAATCTTCACTACATCCCCACTCTCACAATCTTCACCACATTCCACCTCACAATCTCACCACATCCCACACAATCTCACCACATCCCCACCACAACTTTACCACATCTCACTCAAACCTCCACCACATCCCCAAACTTCACTACACATCCCACTCCACCAACCTCACTACATCCCACCTCACAACTTCACCACATCCCACCCACAATCTTCACACCATCTCCTTCACTCACAACTTCACCACATCCCACTCAACCACCAACCCCACCACCAACCTCACCACATCCCCACCACCACCCACAATCTTCACTACATCTCACTTCACAATCTTCACTACATCTCACTTCACAATCTTCACTACATCTCACTTCACAATCTTCACTACATCTCACTTCACAATCTTCACTACATCTCACTTCACAATCTTCACTACATCTCACTTCACAATCTTCACTACATCTCACTTCACAATCTTCACTACATCTCACTTCACAATCTTCACTACATCTCACTTCACAATCTTCACGACATCTCACTTCATCTTCACTACATCTCAATCTTCACTACATCTCACTTCACAATCTTCACACATCTCACTTCACAATCTTCACTACATCTCACTTCACAATCTTCACCACATCTCACTTCACAATCTTGACTACATCTCACTTCACAATCTTCACTACATCTCACTTCACAATCTTCACCACATCTCACTTCACAGTCTTCACTACATCTCACTTCACAATCTTCACTACATCTCACTTCACAATCTTCACTACATCTCACTTCACAATCTTCACTACATCTCACTTCACAATCTTCACTACATCTCACTTCACAATCTTCACGACATCTCACTTCATAATCTTCACTACATCTCACTTCACAATCTTCACTACATCTCTTCACAATCTTCACTACATCTCACTTCACAATCTTCACTACATCTCACTTCACAATCTTCACTACATCCCACTTCACAATCTTCACTACATCTCACTTCACAATCTTCACTACATCTCACTTCACAATCTTCACTACATCTCACTTCACAATCTTCACTACATCTCACTTCACAATCTTCACTACATCTCACTTCACAATCTTCACCACATCTCACTTCACAGTCTTCACTACATCTCACTTCACAATCTTCACTACATCTCACTTCACAATCTTCACTACATCTCACTTCACAATCTTCACTACATCTCACTTCACAATCTTCACTACATCTCACTTCACAATCTTCACTACATCTCACTTCACAATCTTCACTACATGTCACTTCACAATCTTCACTACATCTCACTTCACAATCTTCACTACATCTCACTTCACAATCTTCACTACATCTCACTTAACAATCTTAACCACATCTCACTTCACAATCTTCACTACATCTCACTTCACAATCTTCACTACACCTCACTTCACAATCTTCACTACATCTCACTTCACAATCTTCACTAACACCATCCTTCATCACTACATATAACAACATCCATAATCACTACTTATAACACCATCCATCATCATCACTACATATAACACTATCCATCATCACTACATATAACACGATCCATCATCACTACATATAACACCATCCACCATCACTACATATAGAACCATCCATCACGACATATAACACCATTCAACATCACTACATATAACACCAACCATCATCACTACATATAATATCATCCATCATCACTACATATAACTCCATCCATCATCACTACATATGACACCATCCAGCATCACTACATATAACACCACCCATCATCACTACATATAACATCATGCATCATCAGTACATATAACACCATCCATCAACACTACATATAAAACCAACCTATCATCACTACATATAATATCATCCATCATCACTACATATAACACCATTCAACATCACTACATATAACACCACCCATCATCACTACATATAACATCATCCATCATCACTACATATAACTCTATCCATCATCACTACATATAACACCATCCAGCATCACTACATATAACACCAACCATCATCACTACATATATCATCATGCATCATTACTATATATAACACCATCCATCATCACTACATATATTACCCTCCTATCATCACTACATATAACACCATCCATCATTACTACATATAACGCCATCCTTCATCACTACATATAACACCATCCATCATCACTACATATTATAACACCATCCATCATCTCTACAAACACCAGTCCTCAATACTATAGTGATAAACAGAGCTTCATTTTGTTGTCAATTTCTTTAAATTCCAACCTTATTAAACCGTAATTCTTTCTGTATGGTCAAATTTTGATTTGACCTCAGTGAGAGAGCTGTTAGTGTCAGTACATCACAATGGTAAATCCACCACTGTATCTAATGACTAAGGTGAGTAGCTCACAGATGAAGGAGAAGGGCCCCATCTAACAAACTGCAGACCAAAAACACACACCCAAAACAACAAGACCCAAAACAACAAAAGAAGAATAAAATACCACTTTCTGCAAAAACAAAGACCAGTACCTCCACAAGGGGAGACTAAAACCACATAAAACATAAAAAATGAACCACACCTCTGATATTTAAAAATACCAAAAAAACATACTAATTGATTTTATTTTGTAATATGTTCACTGAAACGTATGTTTCATAATATATTTAACATAACACAGTAATTCAACTTATCAAACTAACTGACCACACAGTCTCCCATCGATTCCAAACAAATATTTAATCTAACCAGAAGCAAGCTAATCTATCCTGTAAACATAATGACCTCAACACAATCAACCTGATATAAATTCATATCGATTCAAAAAATTAATAATATATGTTTTAACAATGCTCATTAGACTTATTTATCATAGAACAATAAAGAAAAACAATTCAAAACAACATACCAAAATACAATATTAGTTTTTTTACGACAACAAGAGTCTTATTGCTCCATTTCGCTTTACTAAAGAACGCTTGCCCTACACAACTCAACCAATTTGTACCAAAATAGAAGATTTATTGTCCACATTTAGTATATTTTTAGACTAAACAAACCAGATAACCTATTAAGTGTATAGCTTAAAATATCCTTCAGTAATGAAACCAAATATGAGTCAAGAACATTTTGCTTAGACTCAATTGTTAGACCAAGTTATACGTTATTCTCCAAACACCCAATAAGTACCCATGACTCAGAGTTAAATAATACCTAACCCAATCTAAGTTCATCAAACTTAATAAAAGTAAGAAAAATAAGTTAAAGAAATTTTTTCTCAGAAAAGAATTATATTCAGAGGTTTTTAACCTATACCTTCAGTCGATATTTTGATCAAAATTAGTAAAATGAATTAACCCTAACACTAACCTCACCTTACCTAACCTTACCTTACCTTATCTAACCCAACCAATGTTACCAAACCCAACCAAGCCGCAACGCCATGACACAACTATTCTAAAATTAACATTTCTTTTTTAAAATACATTGCAGAGACAAACAAACTTTTGATAATTATTTCTCCAACATATCTATAAATCTGTTACGACATATAAATTTAAAAAAAGATAGGTTAGTATAGTTTAGACAGTTAGCTAGCTAGAAAGGCGTAGGTTACTTATACACTAGGTTAGGTTTAACCTCATAATTTTCACTGAACTTTAAAACGATGTTACAACCCACAAAAAGATCGATCAACAAAAAAACAATTGCAGATATAACATCTGATAAAGTTTACTATACAACATAAACAAATCACTATAGCTGTACTTATCAAAACCAGTATTAAATCACACTGACCACGCCATTGGCCCAGCTTATCTCTCAATTTCGATATACAAAGTATAATTGAAATACACAACTTCAGAGTCACTTAATATAAAGGAAACTAACGACCATCAACAGTTAAATATTTTCACGAATAAGTCAGTAACTCCTCCGCCCAAAACAATATCCATGAGTTAATTCACAGAGCTAATCTAACTAGCCCTCCTTTGTTTTATCAACACAACAAATTAATAATTTTATTACAATGATTCAGGCTTTCAATGTAATTCCCTTCTTTTTATATTTTAGCATTTTAGATTTTTCACCCAGCCCATTCTCTTGTCTAGATCATATTGCAACTATTTTCATACAGAGTTGAATTAAAAGTCTACATCTAACATTTACAGCTTCACAAACACTTTTATAAAATGTTGATACACACAACAGCTTTTACTTCTTAAACCTCATATTAATTAAACTACCACTTACACCTGACCATTTAAATTTACAAATCATATAAAAGAGAACATCACCAGCAGGATAGAGATAAGTAAAAGAAGTTTAAAACCCAACCCAACCCACCACTGCTACCCCCTCCCTCTTGTCCCCACATTCTACTGGCCACTCCCACCTCACTCCCACCCCTTAATCCCAAATCTCCCCTATCTCCCCACCCTTATCTCACCCCCTTGTCCCAATTCTCCTTCTACCCTGATTTCTACCCTTACCCCACCCCTTACTTCACCCCCATTTCCCACCCTTTACCCTACCACTTACTCCTACCACTTACTCATACCCTTACTCCCACCCTTGGCTTCCACCCCTTGCTTCCCACCCTCTTACTCACCCCTTGCCCCCACCCCTACTCCTGCACTCCCCATTCCCACCCCTTAATCCCACCCCTTAATCCCACCCTTACTCCACGCCTTACTCCCCACCCCTTACTCCCACCCTTACTCCCACCCATAAACTTGCAGATAGACCTTATTAATGTGGTATAGCTAAATATCCTTCAGTAATGAAATCCAAATATGAGGTCAAGTTTGGGTGATTAGGATAGGTTAGGCTAGTTTAGATAGTCTGTTAGCTTTAGAAAGGCTAAGTTAGGTTACGAAACTCAGGGTTAGTTTTAATCTGCATGATATTTTTACTGAACTTTTTAAACGATGTTATAATCCTGGCAGGGTATCGATCACTTAAAAATAACACTTTGGTAGTTATAACATTTGATAAAGTTTATTATTACTGTAACATGAAACAAATCACTATAGCTGTACTTATCAATCCAGTATTAAATCTGTATTATCTTTGACCATCGCCCACCAGCTTATTCTCTGCACTGTTCTCTGATATAATAAAGTATTGTGAATGAATATTAATCATTTGTGAGTCACTTACTATAAAGGAAACTGTAACGGATTCTATGGACAGTTGGGAATATTTTCACGAATAAGTCGGAGTAATCCCCTGCCCAAAAGCGATCCAAGGAGTTAATTCACAGAGCGAAAATCTAGGACAAGCTTCCTTGTTTGTTTTTAGTCATAACAACTAAAAGTTTAATAATGTTTATTACAATGATCTGGTTTTACTGTAATTCTTTTTTTATATTTTTAGTATTTTGTAGATTTTTTCACCCAGTTCATTTCTTGTTTAGATTCATTATTGCAATTATTTTATTACAGAGTTGAATTAAAGTTTATATCTATATTTTACAGCTTCACAAATACTTTTATAAAATGTTGATACACACAGTGACAGTTTTTAGTTCTTTCTTGTACACTTGTGTCATTTCTGTTAAATTCTTACCATTTATACACCTGACCATTTATTTATTTATTTTACAAATTGTTTAAAGAGAGAACATCACCAGCAGATAACAGATGATGAAGTAAATAGAAGTTTGTAACCCAACCCTACCCCCCACTGCTACCCTCCTCTTGTCCCACATTCTACCACACTCCCACCCCTTACTCCCACCCCTTACTCCCAACCCCTTAATCCCACCCCTTATTCCCACCCCTTATTCCCCACCCCTTGCTCCCCACCTTCCTTCACCCTTACTTCCCACCCTCATCCACCCCACTTCCACCCCTTACTTCACTCCCTTACTCCTACCACTTACTCCCACCACTTACCTACACCCCTACTCCCACCCCTGCTTCCCACCCCTTGCTTCCACCCTTACTCAGACCCCTTGCCCCACCCCCACTCCTACCCCCCACTGCCACCCCCTACTGCCACCCCACTCCCACCCTCACTCCCACCCCTACTCCCACCTAATCCCAACCCCCTAATCCCACCCCTACTCCCACGCCCCACTCCCACCCCTTATTCTCCCCCACTCCCAACCCCTTACCCCACCACCCCCGCACCCCTACTCCCACCCCTTACTCCCCACCTTACTCCACGCCCACTCCCCACTCCTTACTCCCACCCTTACTCCCAACCCCACTCCCCACCCTTACTCCCCTCACCCACCCCTAACTCCCACCCTTACTCCCACGCCTAATTCCCATGCCTTACCCCCACCCCCACTCCCACCACTTACTCCCACCCCATCCCACCCCTCACTCCCAACCCCACTCCCATCCCCACTCCCCACCCTTACTCCCAACTCTCCCACCCCATCCCAACCCCCACCCCACCCCACTCCCCACCCCTTACTCCCCACCCCCACTCCCACGCCCTACTCCCCACCCCTTACTCCCACCCCCCACTCCCACCCCACTCCCCACCCCCTTACTCCCACCCCTACTCCCACGCCCCACTCCCACGCCTTACTCCCACCCCCCACTCCCCACCCCTACTCCCCACCCCTTACTCCCCCACCCACACTCCCATCCCTTACTCCCACCCTCACTCCCACCCCTACTCCTACCCCTACTCCCACCCCTTACTCCCACCCCCACTCCCACGCCCACTCACCCCCCTTACTCCCACCCCCTTACTCCCACCCCTTACTCCCACGCCTTACTCCAACCCTTCACTCCTACCCTCATGCA
>NW_024738692.1:0-8383 GCF_018991925.1 Homarus americanus | reverse complement strand
CCTGATCGAGTATAACAAAGCCCCCTCATCGAGTTTAAAAAAACCCTGATCGAGTATAACAAAGACCCCTTATCGAGTATAACAAAAGCCCCTGGTCGTGTATAACAAAATCCCCTGATCGAGTAAAACAAAATCCCCTCATCGAGTATAAATAAGTGCTCTAATCGAGCATAACTAAGTCCCCTGATCGAGTATACCAAAGGACCCTAATGGAGTATAACAATGTCCCAAGATTGAGAATAACAAAGTCCTCTGATCGAGTATAACAATGTCCCCTGATCGAACATAACAAATTCCCCTGATCGAGTATAACAAAGTACCCTGATCGAGTATAACAAAGTGCCCTGATCGAGAATAACAAAGTCCCCTGATCGAGTATAACAAAGTCCACTAATCGAGTATAAGAAAGGCACCTGACCGCATAAAACAAAGTCCCGAGTCGAGTAAAACAAACACCCCTGATTGAGTATAACAAAGCCCCTCATCGAGTATAACAAAATCCCCTGATCGAGTATAACAAAGTCCCCTGACCGAGTATAACAAAGTCCCCTGATCGAGTAAAACAAACACCCCTGGTCGAGTATAACAAAGTCCCCTAATCGAGTATAACAAAGCCAACTGATCGAGTATAAAAAAGTCCCCTGATCGAGTATAACTAAGTGCCCTAATCGAGCATAACTAAGTCCCCTGATCGAGTATAACAAAGGACCTTCATGGAGTATAACAAAGTCCCAAGATCGAGTATAACAAAGTCCTCTGATCGAGTATAACAAAGTCCCCTGAACGAACATAACAATGTCCCGTCATCGAGTATAACAAAGCCCCCTAATCGAGTATAAGAAGGGCACCTGATCGAATAAAACGATGTCCCTAGTCGAGTATATACAATGTCCCCAGATCGAGTATAACAAAGTCCCCAGATCGAGTATAACAAATACCCCTGATCGAGTATAACAAAGCCCCTCATAGAGTATAAAAAAGCCCCCTGGTCGAGTATAACAAAGTCCGCAGATCGAGTTCAACAAAGTCACCTTATCGAGAATAACAAAGTCCCCTGATCGAGTATAACAAAGCCCCCTGATCGAGTATAGCAAAGCCATGATCGAGTATAAAAAAGTCCCATGATCGAGTATAACAAAGTCACCTGATCGAGTATAACAAAGTCCCCTGGTCGTGTATAACAAAGTCCCCTGGTCGAGTATAACAAAGTCCCCTGATCGAGTATAACAAAGCCCCCTCATCGAGTTTAACAAAACCCCCTGATCGAGTATAACAAAGTCCCCTGATCGAGTATAACTAAGTCCCCTGATCAAGTAAAACAAAGGACCCTAATGGCGTATAACAAAGTCCCAAGATCGCGTATAACAAATTCTCCTGATCGAGTATAACAAAGTCCCCTGATCGAGTATAACAAAGTACCCTGATCGAGTATAACAAAGTGCTCTGATCGAGAATAACAAAGTCCCCTGATCCAGTATAACAAAGTCCACTTATCGAGTATAAGAAAGGCACCTGACCGAATATAACAAAGTCCCGATTCGAGTAAAACAAACACCCCTGATTAAGTATAACAAAGCCCCCTGATCGAGTATAACAAAGTCCCCAGATCGAGTATAATAAAATTCCCTGATCGAGTATAACAAAGTCCCCTGATCGAGTATAACAAAGTCCCCAGATCGAGTATAATAAAATTCCCTGATCGAGTATAACAAAGTCCCCTGATCGAGTATAACAAAGTCCCCTGATCGAGTAAAACAAACACCCTGAGTCGAGTATAACAAGTCCCTGATCGGAAATTATAACAAAGCCCCTGATCGAGTATAACAAAGTCCCCTGATCCGGAAGGTATAACAAATTGCCTGATAGAACGCCAACTAGAATCCCTGATCGCGAGGTATAACAAAGGACCCTCGTAAGGTGTAATAAAGTCCCAAGATCGGGTATAACCAAAAGTACCTGATCGAGTAGCAAAATTGCCTGATCTAGAATATGAAGTCCCTGATCCAGGTATAACAAGAATCCGCAATCAGGTATAACAAAGGCACGACCAAATGTAACAGAAGTCCCCGAGTCAGAGTAAAACCAAAACACCTAATTGGGTATATAAAGCCCCCTGATCGAGTATAACAAAGTCCCTGATCAGGTATAACAAAGATCCCTGATCGAGTAAAACAAAAGCACCCTCTTGGTATAAAGAAAGTCCTGGTCGAGTATAACAAAGTCCCTGATCGAGAATAACAAAGCCCCATCATCGAGTATAACTAATTCACCGAATCGAGTATAACTAAGTCCCCTGATCGAGTATAACAAAGTCCCCTTATCGAGTAAAATAAACACCCCTGATCGAGTATAACAATGTCCCCTGATCGAACATAACAATGTCCCGTCATCGAGTATAACAAAGCCCCCTGATCGAGTATAAGAAAGGCACCTGATCGAATATAACAATGTCCCTAGTCGAGTATAACAAAGTCCGCAGATCGAGTACAACAGTGTCACCTTATCGAGAATAACAAAGTCCCCTGATCGAGTATAAGAAAGCCCCCTGATCGAGTATACCAATGCCCATGATCGAGTATAAAAAAGTCCCCTGATCGAGTATAACAAAGTCCCCTGATCGAGAATAACAAAGTCCCCTGGTCGTGTATAACAAAGTCCCCTGGTCGAGTATTACAAAGTCCCCTGATCGAGTATAGCAAAGCCCCCTCATCGAGTTTAATAAAACCCCCCTGATCGAGTATAAAAAAGCCCCCTGGTCGAGTATAACAAAGTCCCAAGATCGCGTATAACAAAGTCTCCCGATCGAGTATAACAAAGTGCCATGATCGAGAATAACAAAGTCCCCTGATCGGGTTTAACAAAGTCCCCTTATCGACTACAATAAAGCCCCTGATCGAGTATAACAAAGTCCCCTGATCGAGTATAACAAAGTCCCATTTTCGAGTATAACAAAGGCCACTGATCGAGTATAACAAAGCCCCCTGACCGAGTATAAGAAAGTCCCCTGGTCCGAAAATTATAACCAGAATCCCTGGTCGAGGTGTAAAGTCCCATAATCGAAATTATAACAAAGGCCCTTATCGTGTAACCGAAATTTCGGTCGAGAATATAACAAAATCCCTGATGAAATTATAACCAAAGTCCCTGATCGAGAGTATGAATAAATTGCCTTAATCCAAGAATAACTAGGTCCCCTGGTCGGTACCAACAAAGTCCCTGGTCGAGTATAACAAATTCCCTTGTCGGTACATGAAAAAAAGTCCCTGATCAGAGTGTAACAAGTCCACCTGATCCCAGGTATAACAAAGTCCCTGGTCGTGTATAAACAAAAGTCCCCTGGTCGAGTATTACAAAGTCCCCTGATCGAGTATAACAAAGCCCCTTCATCGAGTTTAAAAAAAAACCCTGATCGAGTATATAAAAGCCCCCTGGTCGAGTATAACAAAGTCCCCTGGTCGAGTATAACAAAGTCCCATAATCGAGTATAACAAAGGCCCCTTATCGAGTATAACAAAAGCTCCTGGTCGAGTATAACAAAATCCCCTGATCGAGTATAACAAAGTCCCCTGATCGAGTATAAATAAGTGCCCTAATCGAGCATAACTAAGTACCCTGATCGAGTATAACAAAGGACCCCAATGGAGTATAACAAAGTCCCAAGATTGAGTATAACAAAGTCCTCTGATCGAGTATAAAAAAGTCCCCTGATCGAACATAACAAAGATCCCGTCATCGAGTATAAAAAAGCCCCCTGATCGAGTATAAGAAAGGCACCTGATCGAATATAACAATGTCCCTACTCGAGTATATACAAAGTCCCCAGTTCGAGTATAACAAAGTCCCCAGATCGAGCATAACAAAGTCCCCTGATCGAGTATAACAAAGCCCCCTCATCGAGTATAAAAAAGCCCCCTGGTCGAGTATAACAAAGTCCGCAGATCGAGTACAACAAAGTCACCTTATCGAGAATAACAAAATCCATTGATTGAGTATAACAAAGCCCCCTTATCGAGTATAGCAAAGCCCATGATCGAGTATAAAAAAGACCCTTGATCGAGTATAACAAAGTCCCCTAATGGAGTATAACAACGCCCCCTGATCGAGTATAACAAAAGCCCCTTATCGAGTATAACAAAGCCCCCTCATCGAGTTTTACAAAACCCCCTGATCGAGTATAAAAAAGCCCCCAGGTCGAGCATAAAAAAGTCCCCTGGTTCGAGTATAACAAAGTCCCCTAATGGAGTATAACAACGCCCCCTGATCGAGTATAACAAAGGCCCCTTATCGAGTATAACAAAGCCCCCTCATCGAGTATAACAAAGTCCCTTGATCGAGTATAACTAAGTCCCCTGATCGAGTATAACAAAGGACCCTAATGGCGTATAACAAAGTCCCAAGATCGCGTATAACAAATTCTCCTGATCGAGTATAACAAAGTCCCCAGATCGAGTATAACAAAGTCCCCAGATCGAGTATAACAAAGTCCCCTGATCGAGTATAACAAACCCCTCAACGAGTATAAAAAAGCCCCCTGGTCGAGTATAACAAAGTCCGCAGATCGAGTACAAAAAAGTCACCTTATCGAGAATAACAAAGTCTCCTGATCGAGTATAACAAAGGACCCTGATCGGGTATACCAAAGCCCATGATCGAGTATAAAAAAGTCCCCTGATCGAGTATAACAAAGTCCCCTGGTCGTATATAACAAAGTCCCCTTATCGAGTATAACAAAGTACCCTAATCGAGTATAACATAGTGCCCTGATCGAGAATAACGAAGTCCCCTGATCGAGTATAACAAAGTCCACTAATCGAGTATAAGAAAGGCACCTGACCGAATACAACAAAGTCACGACTCGAGTAAAACAAACACCCCTGATTGAGTATAACAAAGCCCCCTGATCGAGTATAACAAAGTCCTCTGATCGAGTATAACAAAATCCCCTAATCGAGTATAACAAAGTCCCCTGATCGAGTATAACAAAGTCCCCTGATCGAGAAAAACATACACCCCTGGTCAAGTATAACGAAGTCCCCTGAACGAGTATAACAAAGCCCCCTGATCGAGTATAACAAAGTCCCCTGATCGAGTATAACTAAGTGCCCTAATCGAGCATAACTAAGTCCCCTGATCGAGTATAACAAAGGACCCTAATGGAGTATAACATAGTCACAAGAACGAGTATAACAAAGTCCTCTGATCGAGTATAACAAAGTCCCCTGATCAAACATAACAATGTCCCGTCATCGAGTATAACAAAGCCCCCTTATCGAGTATAAGAAAGGCACCATATCGAATATAACAATGTCCCTAGTCGAATATATACAAAGTCCCCTGATCGAGTATAACAAAGTACCCTGATCGAGTATGACAAAGTGCCCTGATCGAGAATAACAAAGTCCCCTGATCGAGTATAACAAAGTCCACTAATCTAGTATAAGAAAGGCACCTGACCGAATATAACAAAGTCACGAGACGAGTAAAACAAACACCCCTGATTGAGTATAACAAAGCCCTCTGATCGAGTATAACAAAGTCCCCTGATCGAGTGTAACAAAATCCCCTGATCGAGTATAACAAAGTCCCCTGATCGAGTATAACAAAGTCCCCTGATCGAGTAAAACATACACCCCTGGTCAAGTATGACGAAGTCCCCTGATCGAGTATAACAAAGCCCCTGATCGAGTATAACAAAGTCCCCTGATCGAGCATAACTAAGTGCCCTAATCGAGCATAACTATGTCTCCTGATCGAGTATAACAAAGGACCCTAATGGAGTATAACATAGTCCCAAGATCGAGTATAACAAAGTCCTCTGATCGAATATAACAAAGTCCCCTGATCGAACATAACAATGTCCCGTCATCGAGTATAACAAAGCCCCCTGATCGAGTATAAGAAAGGCACCTGATCGAATATAACAATGTCCCTAGTCGAGTATATACAAAGTCCCCAGATCGAGTATAACAAAGTCCCCAGATCGAGTATAACAAAGTTCCCTGATCGAGTATAACAAACCCCATCATCGAGTATAAAAAAGCCCCCTGGTCGAGTATAACAAAGTCCGCAGATCGAGTACAAAAGAGTCACCTTATCGAGAATAACAAAGTCTCTTGATCGAGTATAAAAAAGCCCCCTGGTCGAGTATAACAAAGTCCGCAGATCGAGTACAATAAAGTCACCTTATCGAGAATAACAAAATCCCCTGATCGAGTATAACAAAGCCCCCTTATCGAATATAGCAAAGCCCATGATCGAGTATAAAAAAGACCCTTGATCGAGTATAACAAAGTCCCCTAATGGAGTATAACAACGCCCCCTGATCGAGTGTAACAAAGGCCCCTTATCGAGTATAACAAAGCCCCCTCATCGAGTTTAACAAAACCCCCTGATCGAGTATAAAAAAGCCCCCTGGTCGAGCATAAAAAAGTCCCCTGGTTCGAGTATAACAAAGTCCCCTAATGGAGTATAACAACACCCCCTGATCGAGTATAACAAAGGCCCCTTATCGAGTATAACAAAGGCCCCTCATCGAGTATAACAAAGTCCCCTGATCGAGTATAACTAAGTCCCCTGATCGAGTATAACAAAGGACCCTAATGGCGTATAACAAAGTCCCAAGATCGCGTATAACAAATTCTCCTGATCGAGTATAACAAAGTCCCCAGATCGAGTATAACAAAGTCCCCAGATCGAGTATAACAAAGTCCCCTGATCGAGTATAACAAACCCCTCAACGAGTATAAAAAAGCCCCCTGGTCGAGTATAACAAAGTCCGCAGATCGAGTACAAAAAAGTCACCTTATCGAGAATAACAAAGTCTCCTGATCGAGTATAACAAAGGACCCTGATCGGGTATACCAAAGCCCATGATCGAGTATAAAAAAGTCCCCTGATCGAGTATAACAAAGTCCCCTAATCGAGTATAACAAAGTCCCCTGGTCATATATAACAAAGTCCCCTTATCGAGTATAACAAAGTACCCTAATCGAGTATAACAAAGTGCCCTGATCGAGAATAACGAAGTCCCCTGATCGAGTATAACAAAGTCCACTAATCGAGTATAAGAAAGGCACCTGACCGAATACAACAAAGTCACGAGTCGAGGAAAACAAACACCCCTGATTGAGTATAACAAAGCCCCCTGATCGAGTATAACAAAGTCCCCTTATCGAGTATAACAAAGTCCCCTGATCGAGTAAAACATACACCCCTGGTCAAGTATAACGAAGTCCCCTGAACCAGTATAACAAAGCCCCCTGATCGAGTATAACAAAGTCCCCTGATCGAGTATAACTAAGTGCCCTAATCGAGCATAACTAATTCCCCTGATCGAGTATAACAAAGGACCCTAAAGGAGTATAACATAGTCACAAGATCGAGTATAACAAAGTCCTCTGATCGAGTATAACAAAGTCCCCTGATCAAACATAACAATGTCCCGTCATCGAGTATAACAAAGCCCCCTTATCGAGTATAAGAAAGGCACCATATCGAATATAACAATGTCCCTAGTCGAATATATACAAAGTCCCCTGATCGAGTATAACAAAGTACCCTGATCGAGTATGACAAAGTGCCCTGATCGAGAATAACAAAGTCCCCTGATCGAGTATAACAAAGTCCACTAATCGAGTATAAGAAAGGCACCTGACCGAATATAACAAAGTCCCGAGTCGAGTAAAACAAAGACCCCTGATTGAGTATAACAAAGTCCCCTGATCGATTATAACAAAATCCCCTGATCGAGTATAACAAAGTCCCCTGATCGAGTATAACAAAGTCCCCTAATCGATTAAAACAAACACCCCTGGTCGAGTATAACAAAGTCCCTTGATCGAGTATAACAAAGCCCCCTAATCGAGTATAACAAAGTCCCCTGATCGAGTATAACTAAGTGCCCTAATCGAGCATAACTAAGTCCCTGATCGAGTATAACAAAGGACCCTAATGGAGTATAACAAAGTCCCAAGATCGAGTATAACAGAGTCCTCTGATCGAGTATAACAAAGTCCCCTGATCGAACATAACAATGTCCCGTCATCGAGTATAACAAAGCCCCCTGATCGAGTATAAGAAAGGCACCTAATCGAATATAACAATGTCCCTAGTCGAGTATATACAAAGTCCCCAGATCGAGTATAACAAAGTCCCCAGATCGAGTATAACAAAGTTCCCTGATCGAGTATAACAAACCCCATCATCGAGTATAAAAAAGCCCCCTGGTCGAGTATAACAAAGTCCGCAGATCGAGTATAAAAGAGTCACCTTATCGAGAATAACAAAGTCTCCTGATCGAGTATAACAAAGGCCCCTGATCGGGTATACCAAAGCCCATGATCGAGTATAAAAAAGTCCCCTGATCGAGTATAACAAAGTCCCC
>NW_024738691.1:0-5625 GCF_018991925.1 Homarus americanus | reverse complement strand
TCTACTTTCCCGAGTAGAAAATCTATCGGGAAGTAGATAACCAACTTTCCGGAAAGTAGATATTTCCCATTTTTTATGATACAAATTTCCCGTTTTCTATGATAATCTATTTTCGGGAAAGTTGGTTATCTAACCAACTTTCCCGGAAAGTAGATATTCCCATTTTTTGATACAAATTTCCCGTTTTTATGATATCTATTTTCGGGCAAATTTGGTTATCTAACCAACTTTCGGAAGTAGATATTTCCCATTTTTGTTAATTTCGTTTTCTTGATAATTTATTTTCGGGAAAGTTGGTTATCTACCAACTTTCCTGAAAGTGATATTTCCATTTTTATGATACAATTTCCCGTTTTCATGATAATCTATTTTGGCAATTTGGTTATCTAACCAACTTTCGGAAGTAATCTTCTACTTTAGAAGTAGATATCCTCCGGAAAGTAGATATTTCCATTTTTATGATACAAATTTCGTTTTCTCTTGATAATCTACTTCCCAAAATTAGGTAATATTTCTGAAAATGAAAATCTACTTTTAAAAGTCGATAATCTACTTGAAAAGTAGAAAATCTATCTACTTTGGGAAGTAGATAACCAAATGAATATTTTATTTTTTATGATACAAATTTCCTTTTTCTATGATAATCCACTTCGCAAAATTAGGTAATATTTCCCCAAGTTTGAAAATCTACTTCTCCGAAAGTCGATAATCTACTTTCCCGAAAGTAGAAATCTATCTACTTTTCGAAAGTAGATAACCAACTTTCGGAAAGTAGATATTTCCCATTTTTATGATACAATTTCCGTTTTCTATGATATTTTTTGAAAGTTGGTTTATCCAACTAACTTCCGGAAAGTAGATATTCCCATTTTTATGATACAAATTTCCGTTTTCTATGATATCTATTTTCGGCAAATTTGGTTATTTAACCAACTTTCGGAAAGTGAAAAATCTATCTACTTTTCGGGAAGTGGAATAATAACTTTCCCGGAAAGTAGATATTTCGCATTTTTATGATACAATTTTGTTTTCTATGAAACTATTGGCAAATTTGGTTATCTAACCAACTTTCCCAGAAAGTAGAAAATCTATCTTTTTCGGGGAGTAGATAACCAACTTTCTCGGAAAGTAGATATTTCCCATTTTTTATGTATTTACATTTCTATGATAATATCTATTTTCGGCAAATTTGGTTATCTAACCAACTTTCCCGGAAAATAGATATTCGCATTTTTTATGATACAAATTTCCGTTTTCTATGATAATCTACTTCCCAAAATAGGTAATATTTCCCCGAAAATACGAAAATCTACATTCCCAAAAAGTCGATAATCTACTTTCTCAAAAAGTAGAAATCTATCTACTTTTCGGGGAAGTATATAACCAACTTCCCGGAAAGTAGATATTTCCCATTTTTTATGATACAAATATCCTGTTTTCTATGATAATGATGTTTCAAAGTTAGTTATCTAACCAACTTTCCCGGAAAGGAGATATTTCCCATTTTTATGATACAAATTTCCGTTTTCTATGATAATCTATTTTCGGCAAATTTGGTTATCTAACCAACTTTCCCGGAAGTAGAAAATCTATCCACTTTTCAGGGAAGCAGATATCCAACTTTCCCGGAAAGTAGTTATTCTCATTTTTATGATACAAATTTCGTTTTCTATGATAATTTACTTCCCAAAATTAGTAATATTTGCCCGAAAATAGAAAATCTACTTTCCGAAAGTCGATAATCTACTTTCCGAAAGTAGAAATTCATCTACTTTTCGGGAAGTAGATAACCAACTTTCCTGGAAAGTAGATATTTCATTTTTATAATATAAATTTTCATGCTTATATATATATCTTTTCGGGAAAGTAGATATTTCCATTTTTATGATACAAATTGTTTCTATGATAATCTATTTTCGGAAATTTTGGTTATTCAACCAACTTTCCTGAAAGTAGATATTCCATTTTTATGATACAAATTTCACGTTTTCTATGATAATCTACTTCGCAAAATTAGGTAATATTTCCAAACAGTAATCCATTTCCCGAAAGTCGATAATCTACTTTCCCGAAAAGTAGAAATCTATCTACTTTTCGGGAAGTATATAACCAACTTTCCCGGAAAGTAGATATTTCCCATTTTTATGATACAAATTTCCTGTTTTCTATGATAATCTATTTTCGGGAAAGTTGGTTATCTTACCAACTTCCCGGAAAGTAGATATTTCCCATTTTTTATGATACAAATTTCCTGTTTTCTATGATATCTTTTCGGCAAATTTGGTTATCTAACCAACTTTCCGGAAAGTAGAAAATCTATCTACTGGGGAAGTAGATAACCAACTTTTCCGGAAAGTAGATATTTCCATTTTTTATGATACAAATTTCCTGTTTTATGATAATCTATTTTCGGCAAATTGGTTATCTAACCAACTTCCCGGAAAGTAGATATTTCCTTTTTATGATACAAATTTCCTGTTTCTATGATAATCTACTTCCTAAAATTAGGTAATATGGTATTCATTTCTCCAAAGTCGATAATCTACTTTCCGAAGTAGAAAATCTATCTACTTTTCGGGGAAGTAGATAACCAACTTTCCCGGAAAGTATTTCATTTTTTATGATACAAATTTCCTTGCTTATGATAATCCACTTCGCAAAATTAGGTAATATTTCATTCGAATCTACTTCCGAAAAAGTAGATAACCAACTTTCCTGAAAGTAGATATTTCCATTTTTATGATACAAATATCCTGTTTCTATGATATCTATTTTCGGGAAAGTTGTTTATCTAAGCAACTTTCCCGGAAAGTAGATATTTCGCATTTTATGATACAAATTTCCTGTTTCTATGATATCTATTTCGCAAATTTGGTTATCTAACCAACTTCCTGAAAGAATTATCTTTTTTTTCGGGGAAGTAGATAACCAAATTTTCCGGAAAGTAGATATTTCGCATTTTTTATGATACAAATTTCCTGTTTCTATGATAATCTACTTCCCAAAATTAGTAATATTTCTCGAAAATGAAAATTCACTTTCCCAAAGTCGATAATCTACTTTCCCGAAAGTAGACTATCTATTAGTAGATAACCAACTTCCCGGAAAGTAGATATTTCCATTTTTATTATACAAATTTCTGTTTATGATAATCCACTTCGAAAATTTGCACCATTCTTCCGAAAAGTCGATAATCTACTTTCCTGAAGTGAAAATTATCTACTTTCGAAAGTATATAAATCAACTTTCCCGGAAAGTAGATATTTCCATTTTTTATGATACAAATATCCTGTTTGATTTCGAAAGTTGTTTATCTAACCAACTTTCCCGGAAAGGAGATATTTCTATTTTTATGATACAAATTTCTGTTTTATGATATCTATTTTCGGCAAATTTGGTTATCTAACCAACTTTCCCGGAAAGTAGAAAATCTATCTACTGGGGAAGTAGATAACCAACTTTCCCGGAAAGTAGATATTTCCATTTTTTATGATACAAATTTTGCTTTCTATGATATCTATTTTCGGCAAATTTGTTTAACCAACTTTCCCGGAAAGTAGAAAATCTATCTACTTTCAGGAAGCAGATATCCAACTTTCCCGGAAAGTAGTTATTTCCATTTTTATGATACAAATTTCCTGTTTCTATGATAATCCACTTCCCAAAATTAGTAGATATATGAAAATCTACTTTCCAAAAGTCGATAATCTACTTTCCCGAAAAGTAGAAAATCTATCTACTTTTCGAAGTAGATAACCAACTTTCCTGAAAGTAGATATTTCCCATTTTTATGATACAAATTTCCTGTTTCGATTGGGAAAGTTATATCTAACCAACTTCCCGGAAAGTAGATATTTCCCATTTTATGATACAAATTTCCGTTTCATGATAATCTATTTTTACAATTTGGTTATCTAACCAACTTTCCCGGAAAGTAGAAAATCTATCTACTTTCGGGAAGTATATAACCAACTTTCCCGAAAGTAGATATTTCCCATTTTTATGATACAAATTTCCGTTTTATGATATTTATGGGAAGTTATTATCTAACCAACTTCCCGAAAGTAGATATTTATTTTTTATGATACAAATTTCCTGTTTTTATGATAATCTATTTTGCAAATTTGGTTATCTAACCAACTTTTTCCGGAAATTAGATATTTCCCATTTTTTAAATTTCTGTTTTATGATATCTATTTCGGGAAAGTTGGTTATCTTACCAACTTCCCGAAAGTAGATATTTCCATTTTTATAATACAAATTTCCTGTTTCTATGATAATCTATTTTCGGCAATTTGGTTATCTAACCAACTTCCTGAAAGTAGAAAATCTATCTACTTTTCGGCGAAGTAGATAACCAACTTTCCCGGAAAGTAGATATTTCCATTTTTATATACAATTTCCATTTTCTATGATATTCTATTTTCGGCAAATTTGTTATTTAACCAACTTCTCCCGGAAAGTAGATATTTCCCATTTTTTATGATACAATTTCCTGGTTTGATAATCTACTTCCCAAAATTAGGTAATATTTCGAAAATACGAAAATCTACTTTCCCAAAAGGATAATCTACTTTCCCGAAAAAGTAATCTATCTACTTTTCGAAGTAGATAACCAACTTTCCCGGAAAGTAGATATTTCCATTTTTTATGATACAAATTTCCCG
The DNA here is from genome assembly GCF_018991925.1 of Homarus americanus. Lineage (NCBI taxonomy): Eukaryota > Metazoa > Arthropoda > Malacostraca > Decapoda > Nephropidae > Homarus > Homarus americanus. The sequence continues at coordinate 958 of NW_024738691.1, read as the reverse complement.
TTTCTATGATAATCCACTTCGCAAAATTAGGTATATTTCAATTCGTAAAAATCTACTTCCGAAAAGTCGATAATCTACTTTTCCTGAAAGAATCTATCTACTTTTCGAAAGTAGATAACCAACTTTCCCGGAAAGTAGATATTTCCCATTTTTATGATACAAATTTCCGTTTTATGATAATTATGGGAAAGTTGGTTATCCAACCAACTTTCCTGAAAGTAGATATTTCCCATTTTTATGATACAAATTTCCCGTTTTCTTATGATAATCTATTTTCGGCAAATTTGTTATCTAACCAACTTTCCTGAAAGTAGAAAATCTATCTACTTTTCGGGAAGTAGATAACCAACTTTCCCGGAAAGTAGATATTTCTGCATTTTTATGATACAAATTTCCTGTTTTATGATAATCTATTTTCGGCAAATTTGGTTATTCTAACCAACTTTCCCGGAAGTAGAAATTTATCTTTTTTTTTCAGTAGATAACCAACTTCTCGGAAAGTAGATATTTCCCATTTTTATGATACAAATTTCCTGTTTTCTATGATAATCTATTTTCGGCAAATTTGGTTATTCAACCAACTTCCCGGAAAGTAGATATTTCTACTTTTTTATGATACAAATTTCCTGTTTCTATGATAATCTACTTCCCAAAAATTAGGTAATATTTCCCGAAAATACGAAAATCTACTTTCAAAAGTCGATAATCTACTTTCCCGAAGAATTATTCATTGGGAAGTAGATAACCAACTTCCCGGAAAGTAGATATTTCCCATTTTTATGATACAAATTTCCGTTTATGATAATCCACTTCGCAAAATTAGGTAATATTTCAAAATTCGAAAATCTACTTCCGAAAAGTCGATAATCTACTTTCCCGAAAAGTAGAAATCTATCTACTTTTCGGGAAAGTATATAACCAACTTTCCCGGAAAGTAGATATTTCCCATTTTTTATGA
>NW_024738690.1:0-2742 GCF_018991925.1 Homarus americanus | reverse complement strand
TGTGTATGGTTTATTATTACATGTGCAATTGTGTGTATGGGTGTGTGTGTGCATGGTGAGTGTGTGATGACTGTGTATGGGGGTGGTGTGTGTGTGTGTGTGTGTGTTTCATTGCCATGAGGATATCATACAATTCTTAGCACTGGTCACATGGGGCGTTTTTAGCAATTTCTTGCGGAAAGTTATTTCGGCAATTTTAGAGAATTCGAGCAGGTTTTGAAACATTTTTATTGACAATCGTGATAGTCAATTTCTTGACTATTCGAGCAAGATTATCGGTTCAAAACCGGTTAATATATTGTGTTTGACTTATTTATCAGTATTTACCTTGGCTATATATACATAGATCAGTACTTATGTATATGACAAACAGTTTTTGACACAATGGTTTTTATTTGGGTGGTGTTTTGGCGTGTTTGTTTAAAAGGTTTTTTTTGTGTTTTGTTTTGTTTTTTTGGTTTTGTTTTTTGTTTTTTTTTTTTTTTTTGGTGTTGTGGTTGTTTGGTGTTGTTTTTTGGGGTTTTTTTTTTGTAGTATTAAGAAAGAGAGTCGTGTGAGTACATTTGGAAGAGTTGGTTTTTTGTGTTTGTGGGTGTGTGGTTTGTTGTTAAGAAAAACTGTAAATACTGATTCACAAAACTTAAGGATAATTTCTGACTTGGAACCATCGGTGTAATGCAGAAAACAGTTATTGTATTCTAAAACCTACCCAAGAAATCTTTTACCCACTTACGATATAATTCTTTTCTATTCCATCAATAGATGTTATTTTACTTTTTTATACGTATTTTTATTTAGTAATTTATAAACTATTTTCTTTATATACTTCATTACCTTTTAGTGTAATGAAGAGAATAAATTACAGAAGGTTTTTATAATTATATTGCGAACAATATTTTTCCTCGCAATAAATAAACAATGACGATGATCTTGTTTACAATATGGAGCTTGATGTCTTACTCCATGTTCGTTTATTACATTTTCTGCCATACCCGACTGTTCTTTTCTTTCTTGTGGTGAAGGTTTTTGACAATTGATATATATATAAAGTTGAGTTAAGAATAATGACTCTGATATTATAGCCATTAGGTCCTGAATAATAAGTGGTGTCTAAGTGAACAAATGTATGATGTCTTCAATTACCAGCGTAGTGTGGGGTAACAGTGGGGGTAAAAGCGAAGGGTAGGAGTGAAGGGTGGGAGTAAGGCGTGGGAGTAGATTGGGAGTGGGGTTGGGGAGTGGGGGTGCAGGGTCAAGGGGTTGGGAGTGGGCGTGGGGAGTGGGGTTGGGGATGGGGAGTTGGGAGTGGGGAGTGGGAGTGGGGGTGGGAGTGGGGGAGGTGGGAGTAAGGGATGGGAATGGGTGGGGAGTAAGGGGTGGGGAGTGGGGTGGGAGTAAGGGTGGGAGTAAGGCGTGGGAGTGGGGCGTGGGGAGTAAGGGTGGGAGTAAGGGGTGGGGTAAGGGGTGGGGAGTAAGGGTGGGAGTAAGGCGTGGGGAGTAAAGGTGGGGAGTGGGGAGTTGGGGTGAGAGTTTGGGATGAGGTTGGGGTGGGGTTGGGAGTGAGTTGGGAGTGGAGTTGGGGAGTGGGGTGGGGTGGGGTGGGGTGGGGTTGGGATGGGTTGGGAGTGGGGTGGTTGGGAATGGGGTTGGGAGTGGGCATGGGGAGTGGGCGTGGGGAGTGGGGTGGGAGTTAGGGGTGTGAGTAAGGGGTGGGGTGGGGTGCAGGAGTGGGGTGGGAGTGGGGTGGGGAGTGGGGGTGGGGGGAGTAAGGGGTGGGAGTAAGGCGTGGGAGTAAGGGTAGGAGTAAGGGGTGGGAGTAAGGGGTGCGAGTAAGGGGTAGGAGTAAGGGGTGGGAGTAAGGGGTGGGAGTAAGGGGTGGGAGTAAGGCGTGGAAGTAAGGGTGGGATTAAGGGGTGGGATTAAGGGGTCGGAGTAAGGGGTAGGAGTAAGGGGTGGGAGTAAGGGGTGGCAGTAAGGGGTGGCAGTAAGGGGTAGGAGTAAGGGTTGGGAGCAAGGGGTACGAGTAAGAGGGTGGAAGCAAGGGGTGGAAGCAAGGGGTGGGAGTAAGGGGTATGAGTAAGTGGTAGGAGTAAGTGGTAGGAGTAAGGGGTAGAAGTAAGGGGTAGAAGTAAGGGGTAGGAGTAAGGGGTAGAAGTAAGGGGTAGAAGGAAGGGGTGGGAGCTAGGGGTGGGAATAAGGGGTGGGATTAAGGGGTGGGATTGGGGTGGGATGGGGGGGTGGGGTGGGGTGGGAGTTAGGGGTGGGGTGTGAGTAGAATGTGGGACAAGGGGAGTGTGCAGTGGGGGTAGGGTTGGGTTGCAAACTTCTATTTACTTCATCATATGTATCCTGCTGGTGATGTTCTCTCTTTTAAACATTTGTAAAATAAATAAATAAATGGTCAGGTGTGAAATGGTAGAATTTAACAGAGTAATACTGAGTATTACAGGAAGAACTTAAAAACTGTCACTGTGTGTATCAACATTTTATAAAAGTATTTGTGAAGCTGTAAAATACTTGAATATAAACTTTTTAATTCAACTCTGTAATAAAAATAATAATAGATCTAAACAAAAATAGACTGGGTGAAAAAAATCTACAAAATACTAAAATATAAAAAAGAAAAATTACAGTAAAACCTGAATAATTGTAATAAACATTATTAAACTTTCGTTGTTATGACCTAAAAACAAACAAAAAATAAAAAAGCGTAAATGTCTAAACAAAATCAATTAATATATT
>NW_024738689.1:0-13390 GCF_018991925.1 Homarus americanus | reverse complement strand
TGAATGTATTATATCAAGCACAGTATGAATAGAATATCACTAATATAACAGTATTTTAACCGAAAACTATTAAAAAAAACGAGTAACATCTCTTGAACATCGGAAGTTTAGGTAAAGTCTTATGTTTTCGTCATGTATTTTATCCTATTTTACATTGAAATACATCATTTTTCAGCAAAACTACTATTTATTTCTGAGAATATATTCATTCAGGTGCAGTTTAGGTAAAATATACATGTGATGTAACAGTTTTTTAACTGAAAACGATTAGAAAAACACGTACCCTCTAGCCCTGTTCAAGGAGAAGACTGGGAGGAGCTGTTTGGTGCTGAAGACGATGACAAGGAAAATGATTTTGATGGATTTTAATGAAAATACCCAGAAATATGGTATCATAGTATTTATTCAAGTGAATTAGGATAGAATATTATTGTAATACAACAGTAGTGACGATGTGGAGGAGGCGGAGGGATAGAGCGGGGAGGAGTGGTGACGTTGGAGGCGGGAGCAGGGACGAGTGGAGATGCCAGCCAGTACATTACGGGTGTACAGTATTAATTGTTTTTATAGCTCTCTTTGCATTTTAATATTAAATACTGTACATTACGTTTCAACAAGACTACTATTTATTTCTGAGAATATGGAATTGTAATATTTTTGCTGAAATGACGTACGTATTACAGTGGAAAGTGGGATAAAATTGTGACGAAAGCAATGACTTTCGCTTTCTTTCGTTCAAAAGATGTTACCGTAATCGCTTTTCGAATGGTTTTCAGTTGTGGGATTATGAGGCTAATGATAGGATAGAATATTATTGTAATACAGTACAACAGTTTTTAACTGTAAACCATTCAAAAAGCGATTACGGTAACATCTTTTGAACGAAAGAAAGCGAAAGTCATTGTTTTCGTCATGATTTTATCCCACTTTCCACTGTAATATGTACGTCATTTCAGCCAAAATATTTCATTTCCATACTTATTTCTGAGAATATATTCATTCGGTCACAGTTAAGGTAAAATATACTTGTGACGTAATATTTTAATGAAAATACGGTATCGTAGTTTTTTTTGTTTCAAATTTAATTAACAAAGATTGATGTTTCAAATGTAATGAACAAAAATTCATGTACAGTAGTACCGATGACAAGCGTCAATTTGAACCCACAGGGTACCGCCAGAAAGTGAAACTGCTTAAAGTGAACAACAACATATGGGATTAATTCCAATAGAGACTGGCCCGACCCCTCAAACTCCACTTTTTCCTATTAATAATACCTATGTTGTAGTAAAATTAACATTCAAATTTTATGATGGTATGCTCACACAATTAATATTTAAGAGAAATAATAGTCACAGGTTAATGTCCATTCAAATAATGGACTCCAAATCCTTCCCACCCCCCTCCCAGCTCACTAGCTCCTACTTCTCTGATTAATGTTTGGGGTGAAAACTCTAGATTTTAACGCTTAGGTAATAAATACACTTCAGACTAAAGTTAGGATAATATAATTGACATTTATGGATTCCTTGTATATCAGGAATATTTTGAATGTAAATTTATATATTTTGCACAAAAAATTAAATATTTGTTTTAGTAACTAAATTATTACTTTAGATCTAAATTTGTATGTCTAATGCAAAATCCATGATGTTTATATTCAAAATAATCATCATATTGTAAGAATTCCAGCAATGTAAATTATATTCTGGTCGAGTAATTTGTATGAATTTTATGAGCTAAAACAAATATCTTCAGGTAATAAAAAAAAAAATATTCTTCAGACACTATCTGTCAATCAAAGTACCCCACCTCGCCTCCCCCCCTTCCCACACTCACGCCAGCTAGGTCGGTGGGTCCCAACCCTCCCCCCCACCCCCCACCTTCCCTCCCTACCAGAGAGATGTTTGGGTGAAAATACTAGATTTTAACTTTTAGTAATAAATAATACCTCAGACTAAAGTTAGGATAATATAATTGACATTTCTGGATTCCTTGCAGGTCAGGGAATATTTTGAATGTAAACTTCATATATTTTGCACAAAAGATAAAATATTTGCTTTGTGTAAACAAATTATTACATTAGATCTAAAATTTGTATGTCTAATGCAAAATCCATGATGTTTATATTCAAAATGATCATCATACTGAAAGAATTCCAGCAATGTAAATTATATTCTGGCTGGGTAATTTGTATGAATTTTATGAGCTAAAACATATATCTTCAGTAAATAAACAAAGAAATATTCTTCAAGGACACTATCTGTCAATCAAAATACTCCGCCCTAGCTGGGTGGTCCCTCCCTCCCTCCCTCCCTCCCTACCAGAGAAGGATTGGGAGAAAATAGTATATTTACATTTTTAGTAATAAATAATAACTCAGACTAAAGTTAGGATAATATAATTGACATTTCTGGATTCCTTGCAGGTCAGGGAATATTTTGAATGTAAACTTCATATATTCTGCACAAAGGATAAAATATTTGCTTTGTGTAAACCAAATTATTACATTAGATCTAAAATTTGTACCGTATATCACGGCCTATAAGACGAAATTTGAACATTAAAAAAATCTGCCCAAAGTTAGGGGGTCGTCTAAACCACCAAGTTTAAAATTCTTACCTCTTAAATATTGTGGTTTAGTGTGTCAAGAGTGGTGATGAAAACATCGTAAGCCACTCACAAGGTCTTACCACTAATTATTTTATACTGAAACTTACGTTTGGCAAGCTGGATTCAAATTAAGATTACCGGTATATTAAAATAATAAAAATGTATTATAAACCTGTCTAACATACCGTAAAAGAGATTTATACCCCTGTAATAAACACAGCTATCATCATACACCCCTCCCCACGTCCCCCCCATTTGCCAGTGAGGAGACAAGAAAGGAAAAGTGACCACGGTTAATTACAGACGCTCAAGTGACGTCACTAGTGTTTACACTACACCAGCTGGTAATATTTGATGCCATTACTTGAAGTGAATTGGCCTTATTTTAAGTAACTAACTATAAATAAATACAAAAATTAAAAAAAAAAGATCAAAACTGAGAAATAATATACTGTATGTATGTTGTGTTGTCAAAGTAAGAGGAACAATTGTGTAAGTACGTAATATTTTTTCACTCAAATCCTAATGAAACACTACTGGAGAACATTCCTTTGTCGCAAAACAACTTTATAAATTAAAGAAAATAATTACAGTGTGTTTAATATATTACAGTATATTATAAATAAATAAATAAACAAATAATTCGGTAAATCTATTTCAAGTAAATGGAAAATAAGCAAACAAATGTTATTTACCAAGACGCTTCCCTCTGGCTCAGGGTGAGATGTAGGGGAGATAACAAGGCTATTTATAGCCCGTCTTTGTGTCTGAAGTGGCCAGTACCCTAATGCACCATAAATAATTCATTGAACATTCAATTTTTGTACATAGTATATTCAGTACATATATATATATATATATATATATATATATATATATATATATATATATATATATATATATATATATATATATATATATATATATATATATATATATATATATATATATATATATATATATATATATATATATGTGTGTGTGTGTGTAATAAATGTCTGTAGTAAGTACATACTGGTAACCTTTTTCACTCAAATCCTAATGAAACACCACAATTAGAATACGGTGGTTGCTGTTGAATCACATGTTGTATAAATAGTCGGAACACAGCCACACCACCGAGACGAGGGAACACTCCCACCACGCTTCAGTGACGTCACTAGTGTTTACACTCCACCAGCGGGTATAATTTGATGACATTACTTGAAGTGAATTGGCCTTATTTTAAAAAATCAAGGATGGTTGGTAAAGGACTACTGAGTCAGTGGGTAAGTGTCACATTTGGGGTACTGGTCTTATACAGCAAATAGAGCTCAAAAGCTACTTTTTAAATGGAAATTTGGGGGGGGGCGTCTTATGCACCCCGCCGCCTTATAGGCCGTGATATACGGTATGTCTAATGCAAAATTCATGATGTTTATATTCAAAATGATCATCATATTGTAAGAATTCCAGCAATGTAAATTATATTCTGGCAGGATAATTTGTATGAATTTTATGAGCTAAATAAAAAAATAAAAAATTATACTTCACCGTGTATATGAGTAGATGCACCGCGGAAAGTGAAAGTCTGGTTCTGGCAAGGTACCGCGTAAATGAGAAATCACGGAAAGTGAAACTGTGTAAAGCGGGGTAGTACTGTACAGTACGTATCTATAAATAAACTTTAAAAAATGAATACTTTATGTTTTACATCGTCCTGTGCATACCATACCATGCATTTGGCTACTTTGGGCTTGCTATGATGACGCAAGAGTTCTGCCCTGGCAACTGTACCGACACTCACAGCTAGTGGTGCGTCATTTCCATTGTTTACTGGTAAATATTTTTCGACTATTTTGAAACTATTACCCGTTTAGAGGTCAACCCCCAATTTTTTGCCAAATAATTTGGTCTTAAAAACTCGAACTACACACAGGTATATACGGTAAATAAGGACATTGGGGGCCAGGCATTTTTTAGGGGGGGACAGCAAAAATACACGGATTTTTAACATTCACGGGTATCTCTGTTACCTAACCCCCGCGTATGTTAAGGGCCAACTTTACTTCGTGTGTTATCCCAAATTTCACAAGTGACGCTCGCCCAGTGCGAGGAGGTAACACTCCCCCTATTGAGAGCGCACACTTAAGTCACACAAATCGGTTATAAAGAATAGAACTGCCAAAACATCCCAAAATGCACAAGAGTGCTCCTTGCCAAGGCTGAGAAGTTCGGCACCTTGTCTACATACCCAGAGGAAGTATGTTTTTCACTGCCAAAATGCCATCTAGGATTCAGTTTTACCACAGGGCATATCAACACATTACATGCAGTCTTTATCTTGACACGTCTCACAAGTCCATCATTAACAGGTTTTACTCTATTGCTCTGATGAGTGGCCATTGATTCCAAGAGTTGGCCTTCCTGGCTACGATGACCATGTCATTTGGTCGAAAGTTGCGCTGTGGTTTGAGATGGGTTTGACAGATTCTCAACAAAGGCACGTATTCCTGCATCCAACATTTCCAGAATAGGTCCTCTAGGAACTGATCATTTTTCCATCTCCTGCAATACGACTGCTTCACCAGTAGGCCACCTCGGGGAAGATTGCATGTTGTACCAGGGCGTAAGATGGGCATAGGCATGAGTGCCTCCAGATCATTGACATCATCTGAAATAGGGGTAATCAGCCATTCATTCACTACAGCTACCACATCGCAAAAAAAGGTCTGAAGACATTCATTGTCTAGCACTTCTGATCCAATGAGTGCTTGTAGAACCTTCCTTACTGTCCGTATCTGTTGTTTCCACACATCCTCCATGTCTGATGCTGTGGGGGGATTGAAGACTCAGTCTATTTGTCTTCAAGAAGGCATCCCGAATGGCCTCATATTGTGCCCAACTGTGTACCTATACTGCCATTTTCAATTATTTGTCAGCACTAACCATGTATATGCCGTTGTCTGATAATGCGTTCTGGGGTACTTTTATGGGTCGAGAATCTCTCTATGGCATTGCGAATGGCATCAACATCTTGTGAGGCAAGAACCTCAAGGTGTGTAGCATGAGTGGTCAGGCATGTGGACAGACATCCCCACCTCTTGGGACGTTTACGCTCCTGTTTAATGCTGAAAGGTCAGAAGCAATCCACCCCTGTGTAAGCAAATGGGGTTACCTGAAGTAACTAGGTCCTCCGGTAAGTCAGCTTGACCATTGCCGGATTAACCATGAGGCACTTGAGGTACTGGCCTCAGGCCACCTGACTCTAAGGGGCCCCCAAATCCAAACATTCTCGACGTTGAAGCATATAAAACATGAACTTCGTTCAACGATGTCCTAGCAACGTCTCAATTTTCTGTCTCTTATGAACATTGAATGTGTTATTTTGCAGAAGGTTAATATTGATGAAATCATTGATAAATTTTGGTATATTTTGTTCTTGCTATATATATATACCTTGAGGGTAGGGGGCCCCAAGTTGATCTGTGCCTCAGGCCCCTATTAAGCTTAATCCGGCCCTGAGTTTGACGCTGCTGTGCAGGCTTCCAATTGATACGGCGGCAGAGCCGAGTGATCTTGTTTAGCAGTCAGCGACATCGGAAATCCAAAACTACTGCAATAAACAAGCCGACGTATGTTCTCTTCTGGTGTGCCCAGCCTGATTTTCATGTATGTCCTGCACTAAGATTTCAGTTACGTGATGTTGATAAGAAAGTAGGATGGGATGCTGGCTGCCCCATTGATAGAGGCCATTGTTCAGTTGACCACCCACCCAGATTAATTCATCCTCGCCCAAAAATGGCTGGAGTCTGCGAAGCTCACTTTGCCCCCTCATTGTACCCTGTTACGACCGTGTCGTATTTTTCTATTATTTTTTATAACATGCTTCAATGTTGTTCCATATTATTCCTGTAATGATGTGTTATATTTACTATTATATATTCTAGTCACCTTACCCTGTGTTGTTAAGGTTTTAACTGTCATTATTTGTTCAAGCCCATCTTATTTCTTCATTTAGTATTGTAACAAGCATTCTTTGTTTCTCTAACGACCATCTGCATCGTTAAACGACCCATGTTTCACCGGCGTGTCGCACTGGCGGGAGCCGACCTTATATATAGTACCCACCAGCAGACGGAGTTCAGTCCAGTCCTCCTGTCATTCAGTCCACATTCTTTTGAGTGACACCCGTCACCTGTTACTTTTACTTTATTTTATTTCTGTGTTGTTCCTGTTTCCACCAATGTGGTATATCTATGTGAGTACCTATTCATGTCTCTTATGTGTCCATCAGTGCTTGCTTAGTTAAATTTAAGTAATTCAGTGTTGTTTTACGATAGTTAATTTCAGTGTTAGTTATTTTATATGTTTATGCAGTGTTAACGTAATCCAGTGCTTTATTTTTATTCTAGTGTTTAAGCAGTTCTTTTGATGTTTCGATGTTTTAGTATCATTTGTGTCTTAAAAGTTTCGATAGTGAATCAATTTGTTGTGACAGCCTATGAGGCTCTTTATTGTGTAAGTATTTAATTTAATTAGATTCTTAAAGGTTTACTTTATTTATTTTTATCCCCTTTTGATTTACTTCACTTTTTTTTGTTTGGTTACGCCTAGAACCTGGATATTAAAGTAAATTAAGAAACGGCGTAACAACCCCTAGCAAGTGCTTTCATCTCGTCCGGATAACACTCCCTTTGCACTGAGGGTAGGTTAGCCACCTTGGCCTCCTGCACCTCTGCCACACTTATTCTGCCGTGTTTGTTTCACTGGTGGGTTTTTTCTCCAAGCCATTTTATGAATCATCTGAGCCAAGCTACTCCTTCCAGTAAATGGGTCCAAGATGAAAATCTAGCCCACAATATATGCAAAGCATTTTTTGTTTATGTGTCCCCTGTGACTAAGCTACCAATTGCCAAATTCACCACTTTCTGCTTTACCATGTCGGCACTTAGATTCAGTGGTAGTCTCGGCTTCTCTGGCCGGTGTTCCTTGTCTTTCCTCAGAAAAGCTGGCCCTTGGATCCATTGACAGTCATCATCAGGTCTCCCACTGAAAGTCCTTGGGTTGCATCGTCCGCTGGATTCATCAACGTACCCAAGTGCCTCCACTATTTTGTTTCTTACAGTTCCTATATCATAACCACCTGATTGCAATGAAAGTATGGAATCATCAAATGGCATTTACAAGATACTGGAGAACTAACATGCTATCAGTCCTAAAGAACGATTCTTCGAACTCCATGATCAGTTCTTCTTTTATTGTTCTGTCAGCATTGATAGCCAAGACAGCTGCGCAAAGTTCCACTTGGAGTATTGTTTGCTATTTGAGGGGAGCCAACTTTGCCCTGTCATATAGAAAAGGACAGTGGATCCTTCCTAGGTCGTCTGTCACTCTGAGATAGGAAACCGTACTGTACACTGTCTGTGATGCATCACAATACTATAGTATATGCAACTGGACTGAGGCAGCTCATCTAAGCTTTATTCTTGTATCATTGGGGAATGCAGAGACTTGCCATGTTCAGTAGGTTTCTTAACCATTATTTCCATGCTGTGTTATTGTGCTCCAGTAACGGCTCGTCCCATCCTCCTTTTCGCCTGCACTTATCATTCTTGTCTTGATGGGTAATGGTGCAACAAGCCCAAGAGAGTCCTAGACTGAGCTAACAATGCTCAAAGTCCCCTCTTTGTAGTGGGTCAGTGTTCTACTTGAACCTTGGCAACAAGCTGGTCATTCTCTAGATCCCATACCATGCCTAAGGCATGTTTTAGTGGTTATATGTCTTGAATTAGGTTGAGTTCCTTTATCCCTTCATGTTACTCACCCAATTCATAACCCCTAAACTTCCCTTTGATAATATCTGTTGCAATTACTGATACATTCTTGTAGCATCCCCTGGGGATTCCATCGCTGTAAGTAAGTCATCCACGTAAAGATTACATTCCGCTTGTACCACAGTTGCAAGGAACTCAGCGTTATAATCATGGAAGGTACATCGAAGGGTGTACATTGCGCACGACGGGCTTCACACTCCTCCAAAGAGATGAAACTTCATTCGATAGGAACACAGTCTTTATGTTGTTACGAACCACGCCACCAATTGTCATGATCTACCTACCCAGCACTACGAACCACGCCATCTATTGTCCTGATCTACCTACCCAGCACCACGAGCAACGCCATCTAGGGACGAGACACGAGTATGACTCGTCTTAGTTACCACTCCGGGGTTTCCCTTCTCCATATCCTGGTTGTTGTGTCACCTCCTCCGAGTCTTCTTTGTCAGCTCGAGTTCGAGGAGAGTTCAGTTCACTCTGGGAAGTGACCACAGGATCACCTATCCTGGAAACCTACGGCACAGTGACTACCTACCGTCTTCTACAATACTCAGCCTTGCTCGTCAGCCATCTCAGCTCCGCACTTAAGTATTTGTAATCTTATATTGCCTCCCCGCGTCCACTTGCTTCATGATTGTTTTATGTTGTATAAATATGCATATACTGTTAATGTTTAGGTTAAGTATGGTTAAGGGTAAATTATAGAAAGCTGAATATTTTGTTAGGGAATTTATGGTACTTTATTATACGCAACAAAAACTCGCATCCTTTGTCTACCCTTTTATAGTCCGATTGTCTTTGTTTTTTATTGTTGTTGCCTGTTGGGATCTGGGTAGACTTTTAACTATATTCGAAATCCCCAACTCATAACAATGTTAAGTCTTCACTGTCCCACCAGAGGAACCTCAAGGCATCCCAGTGCTCAGGTGCATATCCATTCACTGTTCATCCAAGGGACCGTTCACCATCCAACCAAGGCGTGTCCTTACTGCGATGGGGCTCCATCTTCTCTCTGACCTCCAGTGGAATTAACTAGTCTCTACCGTATGGTCTTGGTCACGTGTTACAACTCCCTGGAGGTGTCTCCATCTCGAGATGTCACGTGTTGTATCTACTGCTTCCTTTAATGCCAACGGGAGACTTTCTATGACTAAGACTCCAGCCAGATAAGGCAGATAAACCATCCTCGCTTTCCTCAGACCAGCACTTACTTACAACTTCTAAATCAACTAAGGACATCCACTATGTTGACTCCTGCACAAATGTTCTTACTCCTAATTCCCTCGCTAATTGTTAGGTGCAGAATGATCTGTCATTGCCTGAATCTAAAGTTCCAGAGTCCTGACCGTATTTCCCAGACATATTCCCTTTCCTAGAACTTTGACATCTACCATTGGCAAGACGACCTACAGCCTCCTAGGTTGTCATAAGTAACTGTCCCTTTCCAATTTCGTCCTCTTTCTGTCTGATCCGACTCCATAAGTGTTGTTCCTCTGTTCACCTCTCCCGTGTTCCTCGTAGTTCCACTGTACTAACCACAGTCATACATGCTAGTTAACGTAAAATCAGATTATTCATATTACGCTTCATAGCCCATAAAACATGTAACTATAACTTATTTATTGAGTCCCCCTTCAAAGATGTCCATTTTCTTGCTGCTTCAGTAATACCGAGACATCTGTTTTCTCTCATGTGTTTCAGAATCTCTTAGTATCTCGTGTTGTGTTCTGAGATTTGAAATTATGAATGAATACGGTTACAGTAAGTTAGATGTACCTGCTTACAGCTGAAACATTCAAGAGCCATTGCGAGTGATGTTGAAAGCTTCAACTGTATTAATTTTAATAAAATTGTCAAGTAAGTTTTTGTGTGAGAGTTTGCAATAGAGGCGAGAATCATATCCCCTACCCTGTGAGACATAATAGAGTTTCATTGGCACTGAAGTCAGATTGTTTTGATTCACAGTTATCGCAGAATCTAATGACCATGTTGAAATTATTCTCAGTTGTGTATTTAGGAAATTCATTAATCATTTGAAAGAAACATGTCACCTTCTTATAACCATAAAATCTAACGGTGAGAAAAGAAAAGCGTTTTGATGACTCTGTATAAAATACTATTGCCAACCTGTGTGTTTGACATCAATTTAATTATTACATTGCAAGCTCAAACACTCATTAGATTGTAAGCAATAGCCTTGAGAAATTAATCTGACCCATAACACTGATTTTCATAGTCCTGTGGGGTTATGTGATATTGGTTCACACTCAGGATGGGATGGAGAAAAGAAACTCACAATGCGCTCTCTGTATATATATTATATTGGATGTACAATGCATCTTGGTGCTAGGGAGTGGCAGCGTGGTTACAAGCATGGAGTAGAGAGAGCTGGTTGGGGAGCGTGCTTAGAGGAGGTGTTGCTTGCTGGTGGCTGTAGGTAGAAGAAGGCAGGTCACGGCCAGGTGAGGTCTTATATAGCGGGGGTAGGCGTGGCTTGATTGTAGACCCACTTTGTTTGGGGGCGCTGGTTACCTGACCTTACCCATGAGGCATACGCTGGGGAATTCGATGGGGGGTCGCATAGTCAGCGACACACGGCGTTTGTAGGGGTGGAATCCACTACAATACTCCCCCTTCCCTCCGGGCGGTGCAGAAGACTTGTTGTTGGCAGGGTTGTTTCCCACATGTGAGACATAATGGGCGGGGGTGTGGATGAGCCGGCTGCTACGGGAGACGACTCTGTCTAGAGACACAAGATCTGTGGGAGAAGTAGAGGGAGGAGTAGGTTTGTGGATAAGAGAAGGTTTTACAGGCGAGGAATATGGTGCTTCTCTCGCAGCGGGTACGCAGTCCTCAGTGGCGCCGGGTGGGGTGTCTGGGTCCCCGTCAGGAGCAGGGGCCACGTCGGGAGGAGGGTCCATGACAGGCGCAGTGGGTACCTGAGGAAGAAAAGAGGGTGCCCAGAAATGTTGTGGGCGAGGTGGTGCTGCAAGGGGTAATTGTGGGCAGACTGGCGGAGGAGGTGCGGGATTAATGTGTTCAGGGCGGTGGGAAGGTTGGCGTGGGGCAGTAGCCTTGAATGCAAAAACCGCCTGACGTAGTGTTTGTAGTAGGTCATGACGGGCAGCAGGAGTGAAGTGGTCAAGGTCAGAAATAAGGCGTGTGATGTGCTGCTTGATAGTGGCGGAGGTTATGGCTCCTACCCGTCTCCGTCGATGTCACTTCGCCGTGTGGTTGCAGGGGGCCTCACAGCCTCTTGCATTAGCACCAAAACGTTGATGGTACCAATGGGGGGTAGATACACTGTGCTGGGGGCGGCGTCTGAGGCAGGATGGGTGTGTTGGGGTCGGTAGGACGTGGTGCGTGAGTTAGGAACAGGTCCAGCAGCAGGCATGGAGGAGCAGGACTGTTCAATGGTGTCCATCCTGCAGTTCAAAGTTTGCAACAGGTCCTTGATGTCTTGTGAGGTATTGCTCGGCTGAGGGGTGTTAACCCGGCTTACAAGTTCGGAGGTAAGTACTGGTGTGGTCGTTGGGTTGTCCGTGGCAGCCAGGCACGCAGCTGCGCACTCGTTGAATATTCTGTCTGCCGCGGTTGCGTAGAGTTCAGGTGTCATCGAGTAATCTACTGCGGACAGGATGATACGTACTTGTGTGGGGAGCTTTTGTGCGTGAAGCAGTCGCAGGATAGGGTTGGGAAGTCTGTCTGTGTGCCGGGAGTTCAGCCTACACATCTCCACCCAGAGAAGTCCCGGAGTTGAGTTTCCAAGGGAGATAGAAGATAGGTTCTGCAGGAGACTGGGGCGGGTCCGTCGGTAATGCGTTTTTAAGGTGTCCTGCAGGGTGGCGAATTTGTTGTTCTCTGGAGGGTTGGAAATAGTCCGTGATACTTGTGTGGCGACTTCCGTGGGCAAGGAACAGAGCAGGGCGCCGTACTTTTGCTCGTCAGTAGCTTGTAAGCCGATGGGGATTGCTTCCACATGAACTAACCAGTCCTCGACGTTGTGGTTGAAAGTCAGTAGAGAGATCCGTCCATCCATTCTTGAGGAAGTGTGTCACACGGTCGTGAGTTGGTGTCGTCGTGGAGTAGTGGGGTAGCACGTGGTGCGGGTAAGGCGGTTGGCCTAGGCTGGCAGCAGGCAGGACTATCTTCTCAGTTCCAGGAGTAAGGCAGCAGAAAGGAGTGTGGTGTTCACTGCTCCAGGGGTCACCAATTGTAGGTTTACATGAGATGTTTCTCCTCCATCCTGTGTGAGTGCGAATCTCTGGGGAGTCACCATTTGTGGTGTTATGTGATATTGGTTCACACTCAGGATGGGATGGAGAAAGGAATCTCACAATGCGCTCTCTGTATATATATTGTATTGGATGTACAATGCAGATTGGTGCTAGGGAATGGCAGCATGGTTACAAGCGTGGAGTAGAGAGAGCTGGTTGGGGAGCGTGCTTAGAGGAGGTGTTGCTTGCTGGTGGCTGTAGGTAGAAAAAGGCAGGTCACGGCCAGGTGAGGTCTTATATAGCGGGGGTAGGCGTGGCTTGATTGTAGACCTCTGCTTTGTTCGGGGGCGCTGGTTACCTGACCTTGCCCATGAGGCATACACTGGGGAATTCGCGGGGCGTCGGCTAGTCAGCGACACACGGCATTTGTAGGGGAAGAATCCACTACAGCCCAATGTTTACAGTAACTGAGTTTAATGGATATCTGCATAAAGTTGTGAAGTGACATTCTGATGTTCTTGAGTTGCCATAGGGTTGTATATGATGAGTGTACTAGGGGTGAATAGTCACTCTTGACACGCTCTTCCATCGTCTAACCTGGCCCGGAAGCCATGCCCCTCATCTATAGGTACAAATAACTGATTGGTTCCCCTGAGCTTCTTACCTCCCCCCAGATTGTTCATATATTAGCGTGTATTTATATCGACCTTTTATGATAAATATTAAAAAATTTCTCACATC
>NW_024738688.1:0-21010 GCF_018991925.1 Homarus americanus | reverse complement strand
TATTTTCCTGGTGGCCCAGAGGTAGCGTTCCCCTTTCACAATTATAAGATCGTGGGTTTAAATCCTGGTGGGGTGAGGCGTTGATTATATGCAGAAGTCTGCGTGCTTTATTGGGCTAATGAAATATATATGGATCCTCGTTTTTCGAAGCCGGATTTGGTAAAAATTTGCTCTTATCACCTAAGCGGCACGGGAGGTCCCCATTAGAGGTTCACGGCGCCAAAAGCTTGTTCAAAAGGCTTTGTGTGAAATATAACAGAGTCTAGGACTGATTTAGTGTCCTGGTGGCCCAAAGGTAGCTTTCCCCGGTCACAATTATAAGATCGTGGGTTCGAATGCTGGTGGGGTGGTGTTGATTATATGTAGTCCGAAAGTGCTTTAATGGGCCAATGAAATATATATATGGATGCTCGCGGTTTCCTGCCGGATATGGTAAAAACGTTGCTCTGATCACCTAAGGCACGGGTGGTCCCCATCAGAGGTTCACGGCGCCAAAAGCTCGTTGAACAGGCTTTGCGTGAAATATAGCAGAGTCTAGGACTGCTTTTATTGTCCTGGTGGCCCAGAGGTAGCATATCCCGGTCACAATTATACGATCGGTGGTTCAAATCCTGGTGGGGTGAGGTGTTGATTATATGAAGAGGTCCGCGTGCTTTATTGGGCTAATGAAATATATATGGCTCCTCGTGTTTTGAAGCAGCATTTGGTAAAACGTTGCTCTGATCACCTAAGCGGCACAGGTGGTCCCTATTAGAGGTTCACGGCGCCATAAGCTCGTTGAACAGGCTTTGTGTGAAATATAGTAGAGTCTACCACTGCTTTTATTGAACTGGTGGCCCAGAGGTAGCGTTCCCCGGTCACATTTATAAGATCGTGGGTTCAAAAACTGGTGGGGTGAGGTGTTGATTATATGTAGAAGTCCGCGTGCTTCATTGGGCTAATGAAATATATATGGATCCTCGTATTTCCAAGCCGGATTTGGTAAAACGTTGCTCTGATCACCTAAGCGGCACAGGTGGTCCCTATTAGCAGTTCACGGCGCCATAAGCTCGTTGAACAGGCTTTGTGTGAAATATAGTAGAGTCTACCACTGCTTTTATTCTCCTAGTGGCCCAGAGGTAGCGTCCCCCGGTCACAATTATAAGATCGTGGGTTTAAATCCTGGTGGGGTGAGGTGTTGATTAAATGTAGAAGTCCGCGTGCTTTATTGGGCTAATGAAATATATATGGATCCTTCTTGTTTCGAAGCCGCATTTGGTAAAATGTTGGTCTGATTACCTAAGCGGCACGGGTGGTCCCCATTAGAGGTTCACGGCGCCATAAGCTCGTTGAACAGGCTTTGTGTGAAATATAGTAGAGTCTACCACTGCTATTATTCTCCTAGTGGCCCAGAGGTAGCGTCCCCCGGTCACAATTATAAGATTGTGGGTTCAAATCCTGGTGGGGTGAGGTGTTGATTATATGTAGAAGTCCGCATGCTTTATTGGGTTAATGAAATATATATGGATCCTCGTGTTTCGAAGCCGCATTTGGTAAAACATTGCTTTGATCACCTAAGCGGCACGGGTGGTCCCCTATGGTGGTTCACAGCGCCATAAACTCGTTGAACAGGCTTTGTGTGAAATATAGCAGAGTCTAGGACTGCTTTTATTGTCCTGGTGGCCCAGAGGTAGCATTCCCCGGTCACAATTATAAGATCGTGGGTTCAAATCCTGGTGGGGTGAGGTGTTGATTAAATGTACAGGTCCGCGTGCTTTATTGGGATAATAAAATATATATGGATCCTTCTTGTTTCGAAGCCGCATTTGGTAAAATGTTGGTCTGTTCACCTAAGCTGCACTCGTGGTCCCCATTAGAGGTTCACGGCGCCCTAAGCTCGTTGAACAGGCTTTGTGTGAAATATAGCAGAGTCTAGGACTGCTTTTCTTGTCCTGGTGGCCCAGGGGTAGCATTCCCCGGTCACAATTATAAGAACGTCGGTTCAAATCCTGGTGGGGTGAGGTGTTGAGTAAATGTAGAAGTCCGCTTGCTTTATTGGGCTAATGAAATATACATGGATCCTCGGGTTTCGAAGCCGCATTTGGTAAAATGATGCTCTGATCACCTAAGCGGCACGGGTGGTCCCCATTAGAGGTTCACGGCGCCATAAACTCGATGAACAGGCTTTGTGTGAAATATAGCAGAGTTTAGGAATGCTTTTAGTGTCCTGGTGGCCCAGAGGTAGCGTTCCCCGGTCACAATTAGAAGATCGAGGGTTCAAATCCTGGTGGGGTGAGGTGTTGGTTATATGTAGAAGTCCGCGTGCTTTATTGGGCTAATGAAATATATATGGATCATCGTGTTTCGAAGCCGCATTGGGTTAAGCGTTGCTCTGATCACCTAAGCGGCACGGGTGGTCCCCATTAGAGGTTCACGGCGCCATGAGCTCGTTGAACAGGCTTTGTGTGAAATATAGCAGAGTCTAGGACTGCTTTCATTGTCCTGGTGGCCCAGAGGTAGCATTCCCCGGTCACAATTATAAGATCTTGGGTTCAAATCCTGGTGGGGTGAGGTGTTGATTATATGTAGAAGTCTGCGTGCTTTATTGGGCGAATGAAAAATATATGGATCCTCGGGTTTCGAAGCCGCATTTGGTAAAACGTTGCTCTGATCACCTAAGCGGCACGGGTGGTCCCCTATAGTGGTTCGCAGCGCCATAAACTCGTTGAACAGGCTTTGTGTGAAATATAGCAAAGTCTAGGACTGCTTTTATTGTCCTAGTTGCCCAGAGGTAGCGTTCCCCGGTCACAATTATAAGATCGTGGGTTCAAATCCTGGTGGGGTGAGGTGTTGGTTATATGTAGAAGTCCGCGTGCTTTATTGGGCTAATGAAATATATATGGATCCTCGTGTTTCGAAGCCGCATTGGGTTAAGCGTTGCTCTGATCACCTTAAGCGGGACGGGTGGTCCCCATTACAGGTTCACGGCGCCATAAGCTCGTTGAACAAGCTTTGTGTGAAATATAGCAGAGTCTAGGACAGCTTTTATTGTCCTGGTGGCCCAGAGGTAGCGTCCCCCGGTCACAATTATAAGATCGTGGGTTCAAATCCTGGTGGGGTGAGGTGTTGATTATATGTAGAAGTCTGCGTGCTTTATTAGGGCTAATGAAAAATATATGGATCCTCGGGTTTCGAAGCCGCATTTGGTAAAACGTTGCTCGGATCACCTAAGCGGCACGGGTGGCCCCCATTAGAGGTTCACGGCGCCATAAGCTCGTTGAACAGGCTTTGTGTGAAATATAGCAGAGTCTAGGAATGCTTTTAGTGTCCTGGTGGCCCAGAGGTAGCGTTCCACGGTCACAATTATAAGATCGTGGGTTCAAATCCTGGTGGGGTGAGGTGTTGATTAAATGTAGAAGTCCGCGTGCTTTATTGGGCTAATGAAATATATACGGATCCGCGTGTTTCGAAGCTGCATTTGGTAAAACGTTGCTCTGATCACCTAAGCGGCACGGATGGTCCCCATTAGAGGTTCACGGCGCCAAAAGCTCGCTGAACAGTCTTTGTGTGAAATATAGCAGAGTCTAGGACTGCTTTAGTGTCCTGGTGGCCCAGAGGTAGCGTCCCCGGTCACAATTATAAGATCGTGGGTTCAAATCCTGGTGGGTGAGGTGTTACTAAATGTAGAAGTCTGCGCAGTTTTTATTGGGCTAATGAAATATATATGGATCCGCGTGTTTCGAAGCTGCATTTGGTAAAACGTTGCTCTGATCACCTAAGTGGCACGGGTGGTCCCCATTAGAGGTTCACGGCGCCAAAAGCTCGTTGAACAGTCTTTGTGTGAAATATAGCAGGGTCTAGGACTGCTTTTAGTGTCCTGGTGGCCCAGAGGTAACATTCCCCGGTCACAATCATAAGATCGTGGGTTCAAATCCTGGTGGGGTGAGGTGTTGGTTAAATGTAGAAGTCCGCGTGCTTTATTGGGCTAATGAAATATATATGGATCCTCGTGTTTCGACGCCGCATTGGGTTAAGCGTTGCTCTGATCACCTAAGCGGCACGGGTGGTCCCCCATTAGAGGTTCACGGCGCCATAAGCTCGTTGAACAGGCTTTGTGTGAAATATAGCAGAGTCTAGGACTGCTTTCATTGTCCTGGTGGCCCAGAGGTAGCATTCCCCGGTCACAATTATAAGATCGTGGGTTCAAATCCTGGTGGGGTGAGGTGTTGATTATATGTAGAAGTCTGCGTGCTTTATTGGGCTAATGAAAAATATATGGATCCTCGGGTTTCGAAGCCGCATTTGGTAAAACGTTGCTCTGATCACCTAAGCGGCACGGGTGGTCCCCTATAGTGGTTCACAGCGCCTTAAACTCGTTGAACAGGCTTTGTGTGAAATATAGCAGAGTCTAGGACTGCTTTTATTGTCCTAGTGGCCCAGAGGTAGCGTTCCCCGGTCACAATTATAAGATCGTGGGATCAAATCCTGGTGGGGTGAGGTGTTGGTTATATGTAGAAGTCCGCGTGCTTTATTGGGCTAATGAAATATATATGGATCCTCGTGTTTCGAAGCCGCATTGGGTTAAGCGTTGCTCTGATCACCTTAAGCGGGACGGGTGGTCCCCATTAGAGGTTCACGGCGCCATAAGCTCGTTGAACAAGCTTTGTGTGAAATATAGCAGAGTCTAGGACTGCTTTTATTGTCCTGGCGGCCCAAAGGTAGCGTCCCCCGGTCACAATTATAAGATCGTGGGTTCAAATCCTGGTGGGATGAGGTGTTGATTAAATGTAGAAGTCCGCGTGCTTTATTGGGCTAATGAAATATATATGGATCCGCGTGTTTCGAAGCTGCATTTGGTAAAACGTTGCTCTGATCATCTAAGCGGCATGGGTGGTCCCCATTAGAGGTTCACGGCGCCAAAAGCTCGTTGAACAGTGTTTGTGTGAAATATAAAGAGCCCGACTGCTTTAGTGTCCTGGTGGCCCAGAGGTAGCATCTCCCCGTCACAATTATAAGATCGTGGGTTCAAATCCTGGTGGGTGAGTGTTGATTATATGTAGAAGTCCGCTGCGGTTTTATTGGGCTAATGGTAAAATATATATGGATCTCAGCGGTTTCGGAAGCCGCATTTGCCAAGCGTTGCTCTGATCACCTATAACAGGTGGCCCAGAGGTAGCATTCCCGGTCACAATTAAAGAACGGTCTGAATCCCGGTGGGTGTGGTGCTGGATTATATAAAGAAGTCCACGCTTTATTGGGCTAATGAAATATATATGGATCCTCGTGTTTCGAAGCCGCATTTGGTAAAACGTTGCTCTGATCACCTAAGCGGCATGGGTGGTCCCCATTAGAGGTTCACGGCGCCATAAGCTCGTTGAACAGGCTTTGTGTGAAATATAGCAGAGTCTAGGACTGCTTTTATTGTCCTGGTGGCCCAGAGGTAGCATATCCCGGTCACAATTATACGATCGGTGGTTCAAATCCTGGTGGGGTGAGGTGTTGATTATATGTAGAAGTCCGAGTGCTTTATTGGGCTAATGAAATATATTTGGATCCTCGTTTTTCGAAGCCGCATTTGGTAAAACGTTGCTCTGATCACCTAAGCAGCACAGGTGGTCCCTATTAGAGGTTCACGGCGCCATAAGCTCGTTGAACAGGATTTGTGTGAAATATAGCAGAGTGTAGGACTGCTTTTATTGTCCTGGTGGCCCAGAGGTAACGTTCCCCGGTCACAATTATAAGACCGTGGGTTCAGATCCTGGTGGGGTGAGGTGTCGATTATATGTAGAAGTCCGCGTGCTTTATTGGGCTAATGAAATATATATGGATCCTCGAGTTTCCAAGCCAGATTTGGTAAAACGTTGCTCTCTCCACCTAAGCGGCACGGGTGGTCCCCTATAGTGGTCCCACGGCGCCATAAGCTCGTTGAACAGGCTTTGTGTGAAATATAGCAGAGTCTAGGACTGCTTTTATTGACCTGGTGGCCCAGAGGTAGCGTTCCCCGGTCACAATTAGAAGATCGTGGGTTCGAATCCTGGTGTGGTGAGGTGTTGATTATATGAAGAAGTCCGTGTGCTTTATTGGGCTAATGAAATATATATGGATCCTCGTGTTTCGAAGCCGCATTTGGTAAAACGTTGCTCTGATCACCTAAGCGGCATGGGTGGTCGCCATTAGAGGTTCACGGCGCCATAAGCTCGTTGAACAGGCTTTGTGTGAAATATAGCAAAGTCTAGGACTGCTTTATTGTCCTGGTGGCCCAGAGGTAGCGTTCCCCGGTCACAATTAGAAGATCGTTGGTTCGAATCCTCGTGGGGTGAGGTGTTGATTATATGAAGAGGTCCGCGTGCTTTATTGGGCTATTGAAAAATATATGGATCCTCGGGTTTCGAACCCGCATTTGGTAAAACGTTGCTCTGATCACCTAAGCGGCACGGGTGGTCCCCATTAGAGGTTCACGGCGCCAAAAGCTCGTTGAACAGGCTTTGTGTGGAATATAGCAGAGTCTAGGAATGCTTTCAGTGTCCTGGTGGCCCAGAGGTAGTGTTCCCCGGTCACAATTAGAAGATCGTGGGTTCGAATCCTGGTGGGGTGAGGTGTTGATTATATGAAGAAGTCCAAGGTATGTATTGGCTAATGAAATATATATGGATCCTCGTGGTTTCGGGTCGATTTGCCAAGCTGCTGCCTGATCACCTAAGCCGCAACGGTGGTCCCCATTAGAGGTTCACGGCGCCATAAGCTCGTTGAACAGGCTTTTGTGTGAAATATAGCAGAGTCTAGGACTGCTTTTATTGTCCTGGTGGCCCAGAGGTAGCACTCGTCACAATTAGAAGATCGTGGGTTCGAATCCTGGTGGGGTGAGGTGTTGATTATATGAAGAAGTCCGTGTGCTATATTGGGCTAATGAAATATATATGGATCCTCGCGTTTCGAAGCCGCATTTGGTAAAACGTTGCTCTGATCACCTAAGCGGCATGGGTGGTCCCCATTAGGGGTTCACGGCGCCATAAGCTCGTTGAACAGGCTTTGTGTGAAATATAGCAGAGTCTAGGACTGCTTTTATTGTCCTGTTGGCCCAAAGGTAGCGTTCCCCGGTCACAATTATAAGATCGTGGGTTTAAATCCTGGGTGGGTTGAGGTGTTGATTAAATGTAGAAGTCCGTTTATTGGGTTAATGAAATATATATGGATCCTCAGTATTTCGGTAGTCGCGATTTGCAAAACGCTGCTCCGATCACCTAAGCCGCACGGTGGTCCCCTATAGTGGTTCACAGCAGCCATAAACCTCGTTGAACAGGCTTTGTGTGAAATATAGCAGAGTCTAGGACTGCTTTATTGTCCTAGTGCGGCCCAGAAGGCAGCGCCCGGTCAGCCACCATAAGATCGTGGGTTCAAATCCTGGTGGGGTGAGGTGTGTTGGTTATATGTAGAAGTCCGCGTGCTTTATTGGGCTAATGAAATATATATGGATCCTCGTGTTTCGAAGCCGCATTGGGTTAAGCGTTGCTCTGATCACCTAAGCGGGACGGGTGGTCCCTATTAGAGGTTCACGGCACCATAAGCTCGTTGAACAAGCTTTGTGTGAAATATAGCAGAGTCTAGGACTGCTTTTATTGTCCTGGTGGCCCAGAGGTAGCGTCCCCCGGTCACAATTATAAGATCGTGGGTTCAAATCCTGGTGGGGTGAGGTGTTGATTATATGTAGAAGTCCGCGTGCTTTATTGGGATAATGAAATATATATGGATCCACGTGTTTCGAAGCCGCATTTGGTAAAACATTGCTCTGATCACCCAAGCGGCACGGGTGGTCCCCATTAGAGGTTCTCGGCGCCATAAGCTCGTTTAACAGGCTTTGTGTGAAATATAGCAGAGTCTAGGACTGCTTTTAATGTCCTGGTGGCCCAGAGGTAGCATTCCCCGGTCACAATTATAAGATCGTGGGTTCAAATCCTGGTGGGGTGAGGTGTTGATTATATGTAGAAGTCCGCGTGCTTTATTGGGCTAATGAAATATATATGGATCCGCGTGTTTCGAAGCTGCATTTGGTAAAACGTTGCTCTGATCACCTAAGCGGCACGGGTGGTCCCCATCAGAGATTCACGGCGCCAAAAGCTCGTTGAACAGTCTTTGTGTGAAATATAGCAGAGTCTAGGACTGCTTTTAGTGTCCTGGTGGCCCAGAGGTAGCATTCCCCGGTCACAATTATACGATCATGGGTTCAAATCCTGGTGGGGTGAGGTGTTGATTATATGTAGAAGTCCGCGTGCTTTATTGGGCTAATGAAATATATATGGATCCTCATGTTTCGAAGCCGCATTTGGTTAAGCGTTGCTCTGATCACCTGGGAAGCGCACGGTGGTCCCTATTAGAGGTTCACGCCTACAAGCCCGCTTGAACAGGCTTTGTGTGAAATGCAGCAGAGTCTAGGACTTTATTGTCCCAGGCCCAGAGGTAGTTATATCCCCGGTCACTAATAATATAAGATCGCGGGTTCAAATCCTGGTGGGGTGGAGGTGTTGATTATATGGTGAAGCTCATGCGGCTTTATTGGGCCACGAAAATATATGGATCCCTGGTTTCGAAGCCGCATTTGCAAAACGTTGCCTGATCACCTAAGCCGCCGGTGGTCCCCATTAGAGGTTCACGGCCTACAAGCTCGTTGAACATGCTTTGTGTGAAATATAGCAGAGTTTAGGAATGCTTTTAGTGTCCTGGTGGGCCAGAGGTAGCGTTCCCCGGTCACAATTAGAAGATCGTGGGCTCGAATCCTGGTGGGGTGAGGTGTTGATTATATGAAGAAGTTCGCGTGCTTTATTGGGCTAATGAAATATATATGGATCCTCGTGTTTCGAAGCCGCATTTGGTAAAACGTTGCTCTGATCACCTAAGCGGCATGGGTGGTCCCCATTAGAGGTTCACGACGCCATAAGCTCCTTGAACAGGCTTTGTGTGAAATATAGCAGAGTCTAGGACTGCTATTATTGTCCTGGTGGCCCAGAGAGGTTATGCTCCCGGTCACAATTATAAGATCGTGTGGTTCAAATCCTGGTGGGGTGAGGTATGTTGATTATATGTAGAAGTCCGCGGCTTTATTGGGCTAATGAAATATATATGGATCCTCTTGTTCTGGTCGATTTGCAAAATGTTGGTCTGATCACCTAAGCAGCACGGGTGGTCCCCATTAGAGGTTCACGGCGCCATAAGCTCGTTGAACAGGCTTTGTGTGAAATATAGCAGAGTCTAGGACTGCTTCTATTGTCCTGGTGGCCCAGAGGTAGCGTCCCCCGGTCACAATTATAAGATTGTGGGTTCAAATCCTGGTGGGGTGAGGTGTTGATTATATGTAGAAGTCCGCGTGCTTTATTGGGTTATTGAAATATATATGGATCCTCGTGTTTCGAAGCCGCATTTGGTAAAACGTTGCTCTGATCACCTAAGCGGCACGGGTGGTCCCCTATAGTGGTTCACAGCGCCATAAACTCGTTGAACAGGCTTTGTGTGAAATATAGCAGAGTCTAGGACTGCTTTTATTGTCCTGGGGGCCAAGAGGTAGCGTTCCCCCGTCACAATTATAAGATCGTGGGTTCAAATCCTGGTGGGGTGAGGTGTTGATTATATGTAGAAGTCCGCGTGCTTTATTGGGCTAATGAAATATATATATGGATCCTTCTTGTTTCGAAGCCGCATTTGGTAAAACGTTGCTCTGATCACCTAAGCGGCACGGGTGGTCCCCATTAGAGGTTCACGGCGCCATAAGCCTCGCTGAACAGGCTTGTGAAATATTATAGCGTATCTAGAATCGCTTTCATTGTCCTGGTGGCCCAGAGGTAGCATTCCCCGGTCACAATTATAAGATCGTGGGTTCAAATCCTGGTGGGGTGAGGTGTTGATTATATGTAGAAGTCTGCGTGCTTTATTGGGCTAATGAAAAATATATGGATCCTCGGGTTTCGAAGCCGCATTTGGTAAAACGTTGCTCTGATCACCTAAGCGGCACGGGTGGTCCCCATTAGAGGTTCACGGCGCCAAAATCTCGTTGAACAGGCTTTGTGTGAAATATAGCAGAGTCTAGGAATGCTTTCAGTGTCCTGGTGGCCCAGAGGTAGTGTTCCCCGGTCACAATTAGAAGATCGTGGGTTCGAATCCTGGTGGGGTGAGGTGTTGATTATATGAAGATGTCCGCGTGCTTTATTGGGCTAATGAAATATATATGGATCCTCGTGTTGAGAAGCTGCATTTGGTAAAACGTTGCTCTGATCACCTAAGCGGCACGGGTGTTCCCCATTAGAGGTTCACGGCGCCATAAACTCGTTGAACAGGCTTTGTGTGAAATATAGCAGAGTCTAGGACTACTTTTATTGTCCTGGCGGCCCAGAGGTAGCGTCCCCCGGTCACAATTATAAGATCGTGGGTTCAAATCCTGGTGGGATGAGGTGTTGATTAAATGTAGAAGTCCGCGTGCTTTATTGGGCTAATGAAATATATATGGATCCGCGTGTTTCGAAACTGCATTTGGTAAAACGTTGCTCTGATCATCTAAGCGGCATGGGTGATCCCCATTAGAGGTTCACGGCGCCAAAAGCTCGTTGAACAGTGTTTGTGTGAAAAATAGCAGAGTCTAGGACTGCTTTTAGTGTCCTGGTGGCCCAGAGGTAGCATTCCCCGGTCACAATTATAAGATCGTGGGTTCAAATCCTGGTGGGGTGAGGTGTTGATTATATGTAGAAGTCCGCTACAAGGCTTTATTGGGCTAATGAAATATATATGGATCCTCATGTTTCGAAGTCGCGATTTTGCTAAGCTGCTGCCTGATCACCTAAGCCGCACGGGTGGTCCCCATTAGAGGTTCACGGCCTACAAGCTCGCTGAACAGGCTTCTTGTGTGAAATATAGCAGAGTCTAGACTGCTTTATTGTCCTGGTGGCCCAGAGGTAGCATTCCCCGGTCACAATTAGAAGATCGTGGTTTCGAATCCTGGTGGGGTGAGGTGTTGATTATATGAAGAAGTCCGTGTGCTTTATTGGGCTAATGAATTATATATGGATCCTCGTGTTTCGAAGCCGCATTTGGTAAAACGTTGCTCTGATCACCTAAGCGGCATGGGTGGTCCCCATTAGAGGTTCACGGCGCCATAAGCTCGTTGAACAGGCTTTGTGTGAAATATAGCAGAGTGTAGGACTGCTTTTATTGTCCTGTTGGCCCAAAGGTAGCGTTCCCCGGTCACAATTATAAGATCGTGGGTTCAAATCCTGGTGGGTTGAGGTGTTGATTAAATGTAGAAGACCGCGTGCTTTATTGGGTTAATGAAATATATATGGATCCTCGTGTTTCGAAGCCGCATTTGGTAAAACGTTGCTCTGATCACCTAAGCGGCACGGGTGGTCCCCTATAGTGGTTCACAGCGCCATAAACTCGTTGAACAGGCTTTGTGTGAAATATAGCAGAGTCTAGGACTGCTTTTATTGTCCTAGTGGCCCAGAAGTAGCGTTCCCCGGTCACAATTATAAGATCGTGGGTTCAAATCCTGGTGGGGTGAGGTGTTGGTTATATGTAGAAGTCCGCGTGCTTTATTGGGCTAATGAAATATATATGGATTCTCGTGTTTCGAAGCCGCATTGGGTTAAGCGTTGCTCTGATCACCTAAGCGGGACGGGTGGTCCCCATTAGAGGTTCACGGCGCCATAAGCTCGTTGAACAGGCTTTGTGTGAAATATAGCTGAGTCTAGGACTGCTTTTATTGTCCTAGTGGCCCAGAGGTAGCATTCCCCGGTCACAATTATAAGATCGTGGGTTCAAAACCTGGTGGGGTGAGGTGTTGATTATATGTAGAAGTCTGCGTGCTTTATTGGGCTAATGAAATATATATGGATCATCGTGTTTCGAAGCCAGATTTGGTAAAACGTTGCTCTGATCACCTAAGCGGCACGGGTGGTCCCTATTAGAGGTTCACGGCGCTAAGCCTGAACAGGCTTTGTGTGAAATATAGCAGAGTCTAGGACTGTTTCTATTGTCCTGGTGGCCCAGAGGTAGCGCCCCCGTCACAATTAATTATAAGATTGTGGGTTCAAATCCTGGTGGGTGAGGTGTTGATTATATGTGTAGTCCGCGGCTTTATTGGGTTAATGAAATATATATGGATCCCCGCGTGTTTCGAAGTCAAAGATTGGTAAAACGCTGCTCTGATCACCTAAGCGCAACGGGTGGTCCCCTATAGTGGTTCTACAGCCATAAACTCGTTGAACAGGCTTTGTGTGAAATATAGCAGAGTCTAGGAGACTGCTTTATTGTCCCAGGCCCAGAGGTAGCTGCCTCGCTACAATTATAAGATCGTGGGTTCAAATCCTGGTGGGGTGAGGTGTTGATTATATGTAGAAGTCCGCGTGCTTTATTGGGTAAATGAAATATATATGGATTCTCGTGTTTCGAAGCCGCAATTGGTAAAACGTTGCTCTGATCACCTAAGCGGCACGGGTGGTCCCCTTTAGAGGTTCATGGCGCCATAAGGTCGTTGAACAGGCTTTGTGTGAAAAATAGTAGAGTCTAGTACTGCTTTTATTGTCCTGGTGGCCCAGAGTTAGCATACCCCGGTCACAATTATAAGATCGTGGGTTTGAATCCTGGTAGGGTGAGTTGTTCATTATATGAAGAAGTCCGAGTGATTTATTGGGCTAATGAAATATATATGGATCCTCGTGTTTCGAAACCGGATTTGGCAAAACGTTGCTCTAATCACCTAAGCGGCACGGGTGGTCCCAATTAGAGGTTCACGGTGCCATAAGCAAGTTGAACAGGCTTTGTGTGAAATATAGCAGAGTCTAGGACTACTTTTATTGTCCTAGTGGCCCAGAGGTAGCGCTTCCCGGTCACAATTATAAGATCGTGGGTTCAAATCCTGGTAGGGTGAGGTGTTGATTAAATGTAAAAGTCCGCGTGCTTTATTGGGCTAATGAAATATATATGGATCCTCATGTTTCGAAACCGGATTTGGTAAAACGTTGCTCTGATCACCTAAGCGGCACGGGTGGTCCCCATTAGAGGTTCATGGCGCCATAAGGTCGTTGAACAGGCTCTGTGTGAAATATAGTAGAGTCTAGGACTGCTTTTTATTGTCCTGGTGGCCCAGGAGGTAGCTGCCCTCGTCACAATTATAAGATCGCGGCTTCAACCCCAGGTGAGGTCACTATATGTAGAAGTCTGGGCGTGTTTATTGACTCAATGAAATATATATGGATCCTCGTGTTTCGAAGCCGCATTTGGTAAAACGTTGCTCTGATCACCTAAGCGGCACGGGTGGTCCCCATTAGAGGTTCATGGCGCCATAAGGTCGTTGAACAGGCTTTGTGTGAAAAATAGTAGAGTCTAGGACTGCTTTTATTGTCCTGGTGGCCCAGAGGTAGCATACCCCGGTCACAATTATAAGATCGTGGGTTTGAATCCTGGTAGGGTGAGTTGTTGATTATATGTAGAAGTCCGAGTGATTTATTGGGCTAATGAAATATTTATGGATCCTCCTTGTTTCGAAGCCGGATTTGGTAAAACGTTGCTCTGATCACCTAAGCGGCACGGTTGCTCCCAATTAGAGGTTCACGGTGCCATAAGCAAGTTGAACAGGCTTTGTGTGAAATATAGCAGAGTCTAGGAATGCTTTTATTGTCCTGGTGGCCCTGAGGTAGCGTTCCCCGGTCACAATTATAAGATCGTGGGTTCAAATCCTGTTGGGTTGAGGTGTTGATTATATGTAGAAGTCTGCATGCTTTATTGGGCAAATGAAATATATATGGATCCTCGTGTTTCGAAGCCGCATTTGGTAAAACGTTGCTCTGATCACCTAAGCGGCACGGGTGGTCCCCTATAGTGGTTCACAGCGCCATAAGCAAGTTGAACAGGCTTTGTGTGAAATATAGCAGAGTCTAGGAATGCTTTTATTGTCCTGGTGGCCCTGAGGTAGCGTTCCCCGGTCACAATTATAAGATCGTGGGTTCAAATCCTGGTGGGGTGAGGTGTTGGTTATATGTAGAAGTCCGCGTGCTTTATTAGGCTAATGAAATATATATGGATTCTCGTGTTTCGAAGCCGCATTGGGTTAAGCGTTGCTCTGATCACCTAAGCGGGACGGGTGGTCCCCATTAGAGGTTCACGGCACCATAAGCTCGTTGAACAGGCTTTGTGTGAAATATAGCAGAGTCTAGGACTGCTTTTATTGTCCTGGTGGCCCAGAGGTAGCGATCCCCGGTCACAATTATAAGATCGTGGGTTCAAATCCTGGTGGGGTGAGGTGTTGATTATATGTAGAAGTCTGCGTGCTTTTATTGGGCTAATGAAATATATATGGATCCTCGTGTTTCGAAGCCGCATTTAGTAAAACGTTGCTCTCATCACCTAAGCGGCACGGGTGGTTCCCCTATAGTGGTTCACAGCGCCATAAGCTCCTTGAACAGGCTTTGTGTGAAATATAGCAGAGTCTAGGGCTGCTTTTATTGTCCTAGTGGCCCATAGGTAGCATTCCCCGGTCACAATTATAAGATCGTGGTTTCAAATCCTGGTGGGGGGAGGTGTTGATTATATGTAGAAGTCTGCGTGCTTTATTGGGCTAATGAAATATATATGGATCCTCGTGTTTCGAAGCCGTATTTGGTAAAACGTTGCTCTGATCACCTAAGCAGCACGGGTGGTCCCCTATAGTGGTTCACAGCGCCATAAGCTCGTTGAAGAGGTTTTGTGTGAAATATAGTAGAGTGTAGGACTGCTTTTATTGTCCTGGTGGCCCAGAGGTAGCGTTCCCCATCACAATTATAAGATCGTGGGTTCAAATCCTGGTGGGGTGAGGTTTTGATTATATGTAGAAGTCTGCGTGCTTTATTGGGATAATGAAATATATATGGATCCTCGTGTTTCGAACCCGCATTTGGTAAAACATTGCTCTGATCACCTAAGCAGCACGGGTGGTCCCCATTAGAGGTTCACGGCGCCATAATCTCGTTGAACAGGCTTTGGTTGAAATATAGCAGAGTCTAGGATTGCTGTTATTATCCTGGTGGCCCAGAGGTAGCGTTCCCCTGTCACAATTAGAAGATCGTGGGTTCAAATCCTGGTGGAGTGAGGTGTTGATTATGTGTAGAAGTCCGCGTGCTTTATTGGGCTAATGAAATATATATGGATCCTCGTGTTTCGAAGCCGCATTTGGTAAAACGTTGCTCTGATCACCTAAGCAGCACGGGTGGTCCCCTATAGTGGTTCACAGCGCCATAAGCTCGTTGATCAGGTTTTGTGTGAAATATAGAAGAGTCTAGGACTGCGTTTATTGTCCTGGTGGCCCAGAGGTAGCGATCCCCGGTCACAATTATAAGATCGTGGGTTCAAATCCTGGTGGGGTGAGGTGTTGATTATATGTAGAAGTCTGCGTGCTTTATTGGGCTAATGAAATATATATGGATCCTCGTGTTTCGAAGCCCCATTTAGTAAAACGTTGCTCTGATCACCTAAGCGGCACGGGTGGTTCCCCTATAGTGGTTCACAGCGCCATAAGCTCGTTGAACAGGCTTTGTGTGAAATATAGCAGAGTCTAGGGCTGCTTTTATTGTCCTAGTGGCCCATAGGTAGCATTCCCCGGTCACAATTATAAGATCGTGGTTTCAAATCCTGGTGGGGTGAGGGATTGATTATATGTAGAAGTCTGCGTGCTTTATTGGGCTAATGAAATATATATGGATCCTCGTGTTTCGAAGCCGGATTTGGTAAAACGTTGCTCTGATCACCTAAGCGGCACAGGTGGTCCCCATTAGTGGATCATGGAGCCATAAGGTCGTTGAACAGGCTTTGTGTGAAATATAGTAGAGACTTGGACTGCTTTTGTTGTCCTGGTGGCCCAGAGGTAGCATACCCCGGTCACAATTATAAGATCGTGGGTTTGAATCCTGGTGGGGTGAGGTGTTGATTATATGAAGAAGTCCGCGTGTGGGCTAATAGAAATATATGGATACTCGTGTTTA
Source organism: Homarus americanus (assembly GCF_018991925.1). NCBI lineage: Eukaryota > Metazoa > Arthropoda > Malacostraca > Decapoda > Nephropidae > Homarus > Homarus americanus. Next base: position 5,039 of record NW_024738688.1, on the reverse strand, counting down.
AGCGGGATATATGGTAAAACGTTGCTCTGATCACCCTATAAGGGGCACGAATTACAGTTGATTAGAGGTTCGTGGTGCCATCAGGTCATTGAACAGGCTTTGTGTGAAATAAAGTAGAGTCTAGGACTGCTTTTATTGTCTTGGTTGCCCAGAGGTAGCGTTCCCCGGTCACAATTATAAGATCGTGGGTTCAAATCCTGGTGGGGTGAGGTTTTGATTATATGTAGAAGTCTGCGTGCTTTATTGGGATAATGAAATATATATGGATCCTCGTGTTTCGAAGCCGCATTTGGTAAAACATTGCTCTGATCACCTAAGCAGCACGGGTGGTCCCCATTAGAGGTTCACGGCGCCATAATCTCGTTGAACAGGCTTTGTTTGAAATATAGCAGAGTCTAGGATTGCTTTTATTGTCCTGGTGGCCCAGAGGTAGCGTTCCCAAGTCACAATTAGAAGATCGTGGGTTCAAATCCTGGTGGGGTGAGGTGTTGATTATGTGTAGAAGTCCGCGTGCTTTATTGGGCTAATGAAATATATATGGATCCTCGTGTTTCGAAGCCGCATTTGGTAAAACATTGCTCTGATCACCTAAGCAGCACGGGTGGTCCCCATTAGAGGTTCACGGCGCCATAATCTCGTTGAACAGGCTTTGTGTGAAATATAGCAGAGTCTAGGACTGCTTTTATTGTCCTGGTGGCCCAGAGGTAGCGTTCCGCCTGTCACAATTAGAAGATCGTGAGTTCAAATCCTGGTGGGGTGAGGTGTTGATTATGTGTAAAAGTCTGCGTGCTTTATTGGGCTAATGAAATATATATGGATCCTCGTGTTTCGAAGCCGCATTTGGTAAAACGTTGCTCTGATCACCTAAGCGGCACGGGTGGTCCCCTATAGTGGTTCACAGTGCCATAAGCTCGTTGAAAAGGCTTTGTGTGAAATATAGAAGAGTCTAGGGCTGCTTTTATTGTCCTAGTGGCCCAGAGGTAGCATTCCCCGGTCACAATTATATAATCGTGGGTTCAAATCCTGGTGGGGTGAGGTGTTGATTATATGTAGAAGTCTGCGTGCTTTATTGGGCTAATGAAATATATATGGATACTCGTGTTTCGAAGCCGGTTTTAGTAAAACGTTGCTCTGATCACCTAAGCGGCACAGGTGGTCTCCATTAGTGGTTCATGGAGCCATAAGGTCGTTGAACAGGCTTTGTGTGAAATATAGTAGAGACTTGGACTGCTTTTATTGTCCTGGTGGCCCAGAGGTAGCATACCCCGGTCACAATTATAAGATGGTGGGTTTCAATCCTGGTGGGCTGAGGTGTTGATTATATGTAGAAGTCCGCGTGCTTTATTGGGCTAATGAAATATATATGGATCCTCGTGTTTCGAAGTTGCATTTGGTAAAACGTTGCTCTGATCACCTAAGCGGCACGGGTGGTCCCCATTAGAGGTTCACGGCGCCATAAGCTCGTTGAACAGGCTTTGTGTGAAATATAGAAGAGTCTAGGACTGCTTTTATTGTCCTGGTGGCCCAGAGGTAGCGATCCCCGGTCACAATTAGAAGATCGTGGGTTCGAATCCTGGTGGGGTGAGGTGTTGATTATATGAAGAAGTCCGTGTGCTTTATTGGGCTAATGAAATATATATGGATCCTCGTGTTTCGAAGCCGCATTTGGTAAAACGTTGCTCTGATCACCTAAGCGGCACAGGTGGTCCTCATTAGATGTTTACGGTGCCTTAAGCTCGTTGAACAGGCTTTGTGTGAAATATAGCAGAGTCTAGGACTGCTTTTATTGTTCCTGGTGGCCCAGAGGTATCGTCCCCCGGTCACAATTATAAGATCGTGGGTTCAAATCCTGGTGGGGTGAGGTGTTGATTATATGTAGAAGTCCGCGTGCTTTATTGGGCTTATGAAATGTATATGGATCCTCGTGTTTCGAAGCCGCATTTGGTAAAACGTTGCTCTGATCACCTAAGCGGCACGGGTGGTCCTCATTAGAGGTTCACGGCGCCATAAGCTTGTTGAACAGGCTTTGTGTGAAATATAGCAGAGCCTAGGAATGCTTTTAGTGTCCTGGTGGCCCAGAGGTAGCGATCCCCGGTCACAATTAGAAGATCGTGGGTTCGAATCCTGGTGGGGTGAGGTGTTGATTATATGAAGAAGTCTGCGTGCTTTATTGGGCTAATGAAATATATATCGATCCTCGTGTTTCGAAGCCGCATTTGGTAAAACGTTGCTCTGATCAAATAAGCGGCACGGGTGGTCCTCATTAGAGGTTTACGGCGCCTTAAGCTCGTTGAATAGGCTTTGTGTGAAATATAGTAGAGTCTAGGACTGCTTTTATTGTTCCTGGTGGCCCAGAGGTAGCATCCCCCGGTCCCAATTATAAGATCGTGGGTTCAAATCCTGGTGGGGTGAGGTGTTGATTATATGTAGAAGTCCGCATGCTTTATTGGGATAATGAAATATATATGGATCCTCGTGTTTCGAAGCCGCATTTGGTAAAACGTTGCTCTGATCACCTAAACGGCACGGGTGGTCCCCATTAGAGGTTCACGGTGCCAAAAGCTCGTTGAACAGGCTTTGTGTGAAACATAGCAGAGTCTAGGACTGCTTTTAGTGTCCTGGTGGCCCAGAGGTAGCGTTCCCCGGTCACAATTAGAAGATCGTGGGGTTGAATCCTGGTGGGGTGAGGTGTTGATTATATGTAGAAGTCCGAGTGCTTTATTGGGCTAATGAAATATATTTGGATCCTCGTTTTTCGAAGCCGCATTTGGTAAAACGTTGATCTGATCACCTAAGCGGCACGGGTGGTCCCCATTAGAGGTTCACGGCGCCAAAAGCTCATTGAACAGGCTTTGTGTGAAATATAGCAGAGTCTAGGATTGCTTTTATTGTCCTGGTGGCCCAGAGGTAGCGTCCCCCGGTCACAATTATAAGATTTGGGGTTCAAATCCTGGTGGGGTGAGGTGTTGATTATATGCAGAAGTCCGCGTGCTTTACTGGGCTAATGAAATATATATGGATCCTCGTGTTTCGAAGCCGCATTTGGTAAAACGTTGCTCTGATCACCTAAGCGGCACGGGTGGTCCCTATTAGAGGTTCACGGCGCCATAATCTCGTTGAACAGGCTTTGTGTGAAATATAGCAGAGTCTAGGACTGCTTTTATTGTCCTGGTGGCCCAGAGGTAGCGTTCCCCCGTCCCAATTAGAAGATCGTGGGTTCAAATCCCGGTAGGGTGAGGTGTTGATTATATGAAGAAGTCCGCTGCGGCTTTATTGGGGTAATGAAATATAAATGGATCCTCGTGTTTCGAAGCCAGATTTGGTAAAACGTTGCTCTGATCACCTAAGCGGCACGGGTGGTCCCTATTAGAGGTTCACGGCGCCATAAGCTCGTTGAACAGGCTTTGTGTGAAATATAGCAGAGTGTAGGACTGTTTTATTGTTCTGTGGCCTAGGAGGTAGCGCCCCCGGCCCACAATTTTAAGATCGGGTTCAAATCCTGGTGGGGTGAGGTGTTGATTATATGTAGAAGTCCACGCGGTTTATTGGGCTAATGAAATATAAGGGCGGATCCTCGTGGTTTCGGGTCGATGGTAAAAACATTGCTCTGATCACCTGCCGGCACGGGTGGTCCCCATTAGAGGTTCACGGCGCCATAAGCCTGAACAAGCTAGAAAGTGAAATATAGCAGAGTCTAGACTGCTTATTGTCCTGGTGGCCCAGAGGTAGCGTCCCCGGTCACAATTATAAGATCGCGGGTTCAAAATCCTGGTAAGAGGTGTTGATTATATGTAGAAGTCTGCGCGGTTTTATTAGGGCTAATGAAAAATATATGGATCCTCGCTTCGAAGTCAGATTGGTAAAACGTTTGATCACCTAAGCGCACGGGTGGTCCCCATTAGAGGTTCACGGTGCCATAAGCTCGTTGAACAGGCTTTGTGTGAAATATAGCAGAGTCTAGGAATGCTTTTAGTGTCCTGGTGGCCCAGAGGTAGCGTTCCACGCTCACAATTATAAGATCGTGGGTTCAAATCCTGGTGGGGTGAGGTGTTGATTAAATGTAGAAGTCCGCGTGCTTTATTGGGCTAATGAAATATATACGGATCCGCGTGTTTCGAAGCTGCATTTGGTAAAACGTTGCTCTGATCACCTAAGCGGCACGGATGGTCCCCATTAGAGGTTCACGGCGCCAAAAGCTCGCTGAACAGTCTTTGTGTGAAATATAGCAGAGTCTAGGACTGCTTTTATTGTCCTGGTGGCCCAGAGGTAGCATTCCCCGGTCACAATTATAAGATCGTGGGTTCAAATCCTGGTAAGAGGTGTTGATTATATGTGGTAGTTCATGCGGCTTTATTACACAATGAAATATATATGGATCCTTCAGAGCCTTCTGAAGTCAAGATAGGTTAAGCTGCTGGTTCTGATCACCTAAGCGGCACGGGTGGTCCCCTATAGTGGTTCACAGCGCCATAATCTCGTCTACAGGCTTTGTGTGAAATATAGTAGAGTCTAGGACTGCTTTTATTGTCCTGGTTGCCCAGAGGTAGCATACCCCGGTCACAATTATAAGATTGTGGGTTTGAATCCTGGTGGGTGAGGTGTTGATTATATGTAGAAGTCCACGTGCTTTATTGGGTTAATGAAATATATGTGGGTCCTCGTGTTTCGAAGCTGGATTTGGTAAAACGTTGCTCTGATCACCTAAGCGGCACGGATGGTCCCCATTAGAGGTTCACGGCGCCATAAGCTCGTTGAACAGGCTTTGTGTGAAATATAGCAGAGTCTAGGACTGCTTCTATTGTCCTGGTGGCCCAGAGGTAGCGTCCCCCGGTCACAATTATAAGATCGTGGGTTCAAATCCTGATGGGGTGAGGTGTTGGTTAAATGTAGAAGTCCGCGTGCTTTATTGGGCTAATGAAATATATATGGATCCTCGTGTTTCGACGCCGCATTGGGTTAAGCGTTGCTCTGATCACCTAAGCGGCACGGGTGGTCCCCATTAGAGGTTCACGGCGCCATAAGCTCGTTGAACAGGCTTT
>NW_024738687.1:0-18727 GCF_018991925.1 Homarus americanus | reverse complement strand
CACAGTAGTCTCTCGATAGCCATGGCATGTGAACGTAACCGGTCACTCAATCAGGTTGAGACATACTCTAAATTATTTGGTAGGGGTGAAGATGAGTATAGATTGACAGAGGCATGCATTGATAGGGATATTGAACGTGATGATAATGATAGTGACTAAGACTTTGTGTTTGAACAAGAGGAAAACAACACTGATAAACAGCAAGTAGAGGAGAGAGGGTTGGTGTCCTCTTCATCTCCAGGAACGTCCAGTACTCTCTCCATTTCACCTACCCCTACCAGTCCGTCCCACTGTATAGTTACATCCACCCACACCCCTTCCTCCCTCCTACACTAGCTCCCTCCCTCCCTCCCATACTGCTACCTCCATCCCACCCTGTTCCCTCTCTCACATGCCTTCCACCTACATTGCTCCCTCCCTCCCTCCCTACCTCCCTCCCTCCCTACCTACCTACCTCCCTCCCTCCTACAGTGTGTGTGTGTGTGATCATTATGTATATATGTGGCTGCAAGACAAACCAGTAGTACTGTGACAGCACTGGAAGCGAGTAGAGGTTTGGGAATACTGCACCAGCCCTGGATTTAAATGTCTCGCAGCACCTTTAAACGAGGCAGATTTTCAAGTGTCATTTTGGGGTGTTTGGGCCATAAAAGAAAAATATGATTATCCCCGACCAGGGGGTTGGGAGGGATACCATGGATGTATAATAATGTGACCTTTTTGCAGGCTAAAGATGCTTGGCTAATAAAATGTGTTTCTGCAGTGTTGTTTTGTATTGTATTATGGTATTGTACTTATTTTAATACATTACACCTCCACCAATTATATAATTATATTAATTCTTATGGGAGAAATTATCCTGATATTCGCAATGAATTTTAGGGACACATCATTTGCAATGACCGGGGTATTAACATATTATTGATGCCTATGTAAAATATGTTGAAATTTCTGTGTCATAATGATCAAGGGAATAATTTTAATTATGCCCTTTGTCCTTGAAAACGTCAATAACATGCCATCTTTGCCTGGAGAGAGAGAGATAGGTTCAGGGTAACAACACCAATGAAAAAGAAAGTGTAATTTTCTCCCTCTCTCTCTCTCTCTCAATATTTTTGGTCTATTACAATCAGAACAAAATTTTAGAGGGAATGTGTATAACATCTTTATGTAAGGGACATTATAATCAATACTCGGTGGTAGATGTCGCGCATGATCTCATCACAGCTGGTGCTAAATTATTTGTTTAGTTTCGATTCTGATTCGTTTGGAAGGAGAGACAGGCTTTTTGAGGTGGTTGTACGTACATCCACACTAAGTTAAACACTCAGTATTTCCTCTTAAGAATAATAAAAAAAACTATTAATATACAGTAAAAGTCCAAAAATCCGGATGCCAGAAATCCGGACCACCCGAGAATCCGGACTTTTCGAAAACTCAAACTTTTTTTTTTTTTTTTTTTAGCTGGCTTTTGTGTGTATGTGCGCATGCGTGAGCGCCACAGCTGCACAGCGACAACAAGCGATCGCCACTTTAAAACGAGCAATCAAACTGTGACAACGTATGTAATTTTGAGTCCTACTCTTTCCATTTACAGAGCCCATAATAATGGCTCCTGAAGTAGATAAACTCCGTTGTGTGAAGAGAAAGAAGAACACGTTGAAATTGGGTGACAAACTTTAAATAATTAAAATAGAACGTGGTGTGAGCAATACTGTTCTAATGGAAACATACAACATTGTAGTCTACAATTTATGATATAAAAAAGGCAAAGAATAAAATTCTAGAATTCACAGCTTTTTCTTTAAAACTGCTCATTTTGATAAATGAAGCATGCTATATTTGCTAATGAATAAACTATCAAAATGTATCTGTTCATCTCTTCTTTATTCCTCCTTAAATTTGAATTTTAAAAGTACTGCCTGAGAATCCGGAAAATCCGAAAATCTGGACCGACCCAATCCCCAAGCAGTCCGGATTTTTGGACTTCTACTGTATTTAGATAATCTTTAACAACATATTGTATTGGATGCTTCTTATTATTAACAATAATACCATATATGTTTAACCATGAGAGACTTAAGCTTGTACTACAAATACATATAGTACACTATATATACGGTATATATTTAATATGACAGGTAGGTTAATTAACCCACGTAAAAAAATCTAAAAAAAAAAATTCCATTGATGTTTTTGTTTTTAATTGCACCAGTGAAGTCATGATTAATTTATTCTGCTTTATTAGTTATTGAAGAAACTGTAGTATATCAGAAAAATTTTCTTTTGTAGAAAAATTGCTGAGGTAGAACGCATCGCCCGTGAGAAAAAGGAGTTAGAATACCTTAAATTGCTTGAAGCACAGCGCATTGCTGAGTTACAACAAGCTAAATTGACAAGCTCAGCAGTTAAAAAGGTAAAAACTAAAGTACTTATTTTCCTTTTGCTGCATTATTTAACAATTGGTAATTAATGCAGAACTTCCTTTAGATAACATCATCTTTTGCTCAGTTCTGTTTAATGTGTTATTATGCCTGTATTCCATCAGTATTCCTCTAATCCTTTTCTCAAATTTATTATTTCTTAGCTCCTTAGTAACATCTTCATGTCCACTTTCCACATGAACCTGTAGCTTCAGTGCTCAGGTTAGTTTGTCAGCATTCTCTATTGTATTTTGTTGATTATTATGTTGTAATGCTTTTATTCATCTTATGATTATATATCTCACACTGTAATTTTCCTACAGATTGCACTAGCTGATAACAAGGAAACTGGACTAAATCATACATTCACTTTAAGTGATAACAAGGAAAATGGTCTTAATACCACATTTTCCAAAACTACTGGACCGTCTCAGTCAAGTTCTACTGGGAAAAACAAAGATAGTTATGACATTACACCAAACTCCAAGAAATATAAGAAAAATATTAATAATTATGATATAAATGATATTGAGAGTGATGACTCAACTGATGAGGACAGTGCTCCTAAGAGGAAAATTCCTCCCTGGGCTATGAGTAAGTTTAAAATTTGGATATTAATTTTTTCCTATTGTTTGGGATTTTATGAATAGAATATGTAATGGTTACATACTTATAGATTGTTGTATCAGACACATTGCAGTAGTTATATTGTACAACCTCCCTCGGTATTTTTGTTCCATAGTAAGGCAGGTTGAAAGTGCAAACAATGGCAATTAAAGTTTGCGTGATGTAGACTCAAGTTCTAGATTAATTAATTTATTTACATTTTCATCTTGGATTATCTGCTATTGTTTGATGTCTTTCCAGCAACATAAGTGAAACTAAGTTTCTAATGCACTGATAATTGTGGTAATTAGCACTGTCTTGCCTTTCCACTGAGGTTGAGTTGGCAGCAGCATAAACATATCATACTGTTAGTCTCCTTCAACATGATGAAGTACACTGACTCATTCACACAAAGAATATTGCCCATGCTGTATGGCAAAACTTGAGGGATTGCCTTTAATCCTGCCATAATGATAAATTAGCGAGCACAATTTTTCTAAGCTGAAACCCCGCCGTGAAATAGTTAAGCAAATATTTGGGGAAAACTTTTAAAAGGATAAAGTTTTATGATGTAGATGGCTGGGTAGTACCAGTGTAATGTTATATTGATGGAGAACAACTAAAAGGAAAAAAAATAATATAATATATATATATATATATATATATATATATATATATATATATATATATATATATATATATATATATATATATATATATATATATATATATATATATATATATATATATATATATATATATATATATATATATATATATATATATATATATATATATATATATATATATATATATATATATATATATATATATATAAAACATAATTTTAGAGTAGGGAAAATAAGGAAAACGATATAAGTTGTCATGCAAGTAATGATTCTTCTCTAATCTTTCTCTTTTAATGGGAACTAATTAACATCTAAAGAATAGACAAGTGGAGTTGAGTAAATAGGATATTAATAACTTAATGCAATACTGTACTGTATTGTCATATCAAAATATTTAATTTGGTAAAAATATAGATGTGACAACTTGTGATACTGTCAATATACAGTGTACCAATTCTGTATACAGTATTATTAAAAGGAAATACTAACATGTTATTTATTGTTTAATCCTTTACAGGATCTCAGCTCACAGCTCCTATGATCAACCAAGTATACTCCGGACCTGTGGTTGAGGAGATCTTCCCTCCGACTATTCTTCTCACCACACCTGATCTCACCCAAATCTTTCCTAAGCGGAAAAAATTTAACAAACGCACCTCTTGTGCGATATGGACTACACCACTTTCTAAATATTTTGAATAATGTTAGCTATATACAGTACTGTGTATATATTTTATCATGCTTCATGGTATAAACTAATGATTTTCAGTTAAGTGTTATTAATGCATTGGAATTGTTTTCCAAATTTTTAGAGTACATAACTTAGCATTTCTTAATATATAGGTATTTTCCAATTTACGATGGGGGTTGTGTTCCTGAAAACCGTAACATAAACTATGAGCCCTTTAACATGGGTTTCACTGGGGTACATTCCTGGCCAGTCCGATATAGACATGTAATCCAGAAATAATAATCCTTCAATAATTAAATAAATACAGGAAAAATTTAACAACACTGACCACATTAATAATAACAAGCTTGGTCATCATCACATGTCCCCTCCAAGGCTAGGGAACTCTTGTTGATGGAACAATGATGTTTTCAAAGAAACAGTTACATTACACTGATCACCTCGGTCAGCAAAATTTTAACAATAATGTTTTCCAATCACCAATAATGGCAAAGTATCACAGCAATCACAAGGTTATGCAACGATTATTAATGATATCTTTCGTTACACGAGTGAGGCCAGATGCGATCATGTTGAAACAAAGCTCTGAACTGTACAGTAGTTAGCATGGTGGCCATGAGATGGGACGCAGGTAAGTGGAGCTGCATGATATATGGGAAAGTAATTAGAGCATATTGGCCAATTTGGATTTAATAAGTGAAGGGAAAGATGCGCTTCCCCAGTGTTTACATTCCGCGTCAGTGAGTTAACCTAATGATAACTATTTTTAGTGTGGATTTTTCCTAACGTATATAGTGAGAGAGTGTTAAAACCTAATTAATGTTAACGTGGATTATCGTAAAACGGATGATCTTAAATCGGTAAATACCTGTAAGTGGTTTATTTTCTCCAGACATAGTGACAAGTACCCCGGTATAATTTTTAGCCTGCTTGTACAAAGTGCAAGTACACCAGAAGGTGAGCTTCAGTCTTTTGACAGCACTTGTCTGTTATGGGTTAATGAATAGGAAGGAATGTTGCCAGTATTTTTTCTAAATACAGTGAGAATGCTGATATTTGATTTGAAGGTTATAGAATAGCTCTTTCAAATTGAATTTATGTTTAAAATACAGTCAGTCCTCGACTTACGACGGGGTTAGGGGCCGACGACAGGTCGAAAATGCGAAAATAATTCCTAGAAAATCTAAAATGGGTGTCTTTTTCTTCTCAGCACCACGAGAACTCTCACTTTTACACTTGCCAGCCACTTTAAAGGGAATTACAAACGAAAATTTTGTCAGTACTGTACATAGTTCGATCACTAACGTCTGGACTCGAAAATACGTAATTTGAAAAATATTTTATACGACTGCGGCGGTTGCATGGTCATAAGTCGAGTAGGTCGTAAGTCGAGGCGTACCTGTATGTCTCATGAAAACTGGTATACCCTTGTCATCAGGTAATTACAGTTAAGCCACACATGCGTGGAAAATGTCTATAAAATGGGGTTGAAGATGAAAAGCAGTGCAATTTTTTTTTACTTCTTTGCCTATCAGCATTTTTTTGTAAATACCTTATCTTGTAGTACAATAGTTTAGTATCAAATACCCCTATTATCTGATATCCTAGCCCATGATACTGTAGTTATTTATTTGCTGAATCTGGGGTTTTATTTGATGTGTTAAGTTTCCTCCTGAATGTAAAGGCCTGGGACTTAGGGATAGAAATCCCTTACCAGGCTAATCAGGATCTTAATAAAGGAAAGTCAAGGACCATGGTTTTCCGAGGAATAACAAACAATCGTTTGAGATTGGCATCTCTTTACTATAAAAATATAACACAAAATTCTGACACCACTCGACAAACATCAAATAATTACGGGAGTCAAACAATTAAAGGAAGCAAACACTTAAAGGAATCAAACAAATAATGGGAGTCAGCAATTAATGGATTCAAACAATTAAATGGAGTCAACAATTGATAGAATCGAACAATACAGGGGAGTCAGCAATTAATAGAATCAAACAATTATAGAATCAAACCATGAACAAATATTTTCCTACGGCAGTGGCCCTGGGGGAAGGTTCTGGAACACGGTGATGCACACTCAGGGTAACGAAACGTCCACTTCGACTCCACACTCAGCGACGTCTTGAAAAGGCAGGAGAACACCGGGGCACCGACGGAATGTGATGAACTGATGGTCGTGGTATGCGGTAGTGGTAGATGACCAGAGAGTTGGCAGTTGATAGGTGAAGGTCTGGGAACACAGCCCACGAGTCCAGGACCTATGATGAGATCACAACCAGAATTTGACGGACAGCAGGGTAGCTAGATACTGACGGTATGGCGGCTGGGTTGAATCTGCCGGTGGCGGAGATAGTCGCTGCCGTTCTCACCTCCGTCCAACCACCCCAAGTGTCGTCTGCACCAGCAAACGAGCGAGTTAGCAGCGGTAACCAGCCGGAGGATCGTTTCCGCCCTTACACTGCTCCCCCAACAAAAATCTACTGTAAGGTAGATTAAAACGTAAGATTAGTACACAAAGCATAATCATCTTACAACAAATGCTACACAGTGGATCTGCTCAAAATGTCTGCCCCAAGGTTGTCCTTTCCGGCGACGTGGACCACACGAAATCTATACCCCTGCAGACTTAGAGCCCACCGTAACAATCTGTCATTTGCCCCCTTGAATGTATTTAAATACAACAAGGGTTTGTGGTCTACCTCAAGGATAAATTCTTTTCCTCTCAGGTAATAATCAAATTTCAAAACCCCAAACAGAATGGCTAGACACTCACGTTCAATGGTGGAGTACCTCCTCTCCCTATCTAGTAACTTCCTACTGGCATAGGCCACTGGGTGAGGACATGCCTGAACATATTGGAGGAGGACGGCTCCTAGGCCATGACTGGAGGCGTCTGTCCTAAGAACGAAGGTTAAGTGTTGATCAGGCAGTTTGAGGATGGGCTGCGTGGATAGCGAATTCTTGAGACGATTAAATCTGGCCAGCAGGTCGTCGTTCCAGACAAGAGGCTCCCGGTGGCCTTTCCTTAGCAGGTCAGATAAGGGTCCGGTATACTCAGATGCCTGGGGAATGAAAGCTTTATAAAAAGAGATCATACCAAGAAAACTACGGAGGAGTTTCTTAGTAGTAGGAGGACACACCTCACAAAGGGCTTGTATTTTCTCAGGTTGGGGACGAAGATGCCGACCATCTAGCACGAATCCAAGATAATGAATAGACTCAAATCCAAAGCGGCACTTAGATGGCTTTATCGTCAAAGTATGTTCCCTTAACCTCTCCAAGACAGCTTTAACGTCGCCAAGATGTTCTTGCCAATCTGAGGAATATATGAAAATGTTGTCAAAATAAAAAGAAACTCTAGGCAAACCGGCAAGGACGAGGCGCATCAGCCTGATGTACGTGGCACAAGCAGTCACCAGCCCAAAAGGAAGCCGGCAGAATTCCATCAATCCTCTACGAGTAGGAAATGCAGTTAGTGGTTTTGCGCGTTCAGTTTAGGGTACCTGGTAGTAAGCTTTACATAGATCCAACTCCGAGAAGTACTTCGCCCCTGAGAACTTGTGCAAGTCTTCCTCCATAGAACAGGCGGGCTCGGCATGAAAGACAGTTACCGCATTTAATGCCCTGTAGTCAATGGCCATCCTAAAAGTACCATCCTGCTTACGCACCATAACCACCGGAGAGCAGTGAGGGGACGACGACAATTGGATGATTCCCTGCTCAAGTAGACGGTCGACCTCTTCTTCAAAATAACTCTGGAGATGAATAGGGACAGGATAAACTTTGGCCTGCACACGCTGAGTGGTTGTGAGGAGGATGTCATGGTGTACAGTGGATGTGCATCCCGGGAAGTTTGAGAATACATCCTCAAAGTTAGTAATCAAGTCCTCAATGTCAGCACGTTGGTTCCTCTCCAATCCAGGTTTAAGTGCGGGCCCATCGTCAGTCGAAGGGGATTCTACTATGCCATCTGGTGTTATCGGTAGCTGGCAACCGAGATCATCCGAGTCTGGTGCCGGAATTATTCCCGACTCCTCGCAGGGTAGTGCCTCGACTGACTCTAGCTTAGAATCGTTATCTAGGACATAAGCAAAGTTAAGGTGGGCCCTGCGATGGTATTTCTTTAATAAATTAGCATGATATAACTTAGGCCCCTTTGGTTCGTCAATGACGTAATTTACCCTACTCCGCTTCTCTAGGACTTTGTAAGGCCCATTCCAGGAAACAAGCAACTTGCTCTTCTTATCAGGCAAGAGCACTAACACTTCATCCCCTGGAATAAATTGACGATCTTGTGATTTGACGTCGAAATAGGCCTTATATTTGGTGTTACTAATGTCAGCATTCTGCGCGGCGATCTTGGCACACTGTCAAAGTTTGTCCCGTAATTCAAGGACATACTGGTAGCGAGTCCGCTCGTCGTCTTCTATACTGGTGTCCTCCCACAGATCCCTTAACACCGAGAGCGGGCCTCTCACGGCTCGGCCGTATAATAACTCGAACGCCGAGAACCCGGTCCGGTTGTTAGGAATTTCTCTCAGCGCAAATAAAGTGGGGACAAGATATCGGTGCCACTCCCTGGGTTTGTCGGCACACAATTTCCGCAGCGACGCTTTCAGGGGCCCATGCATTCTCTCAATTCGTCCATTACCACTAGGGTGAAAAGGGGTGGTAAATAAAGGCTTAACTCCCAGCAACTTGTGAAGCTCCGCCATCAACTGAGAGGTAAACTGAGTCCCCCTATCGGACAGAATTTCCCGTGGTATGCCTACGCAAGAGAAGATCACAAGCAATGCTTCGGCCACAGAAATAGAATCAATTTCCTTCAAGGGCAAGGCTTCTGGAAACCCGGTGGCGAAATCAATTAACGTGAGTACATACCTGTGCCCCGCAGAGGAAGGGGGTGAAAGTGGTCCAACCAAATCTATGGCAACCCGAGAAAATGGTTCAGTAATAATGGGTAAGGGTTTAAGAGGAACAGGACGGACTCTACCTTTGGCGGACATACGCTGACACCGATCACAACTCCTACAAAAGGCCCTAATATCCGCTCCCATTCCTGGCCAGTAAAATTGATCAGAAATCTTCATATATGTCTTTCTATGAGAGAAGTGCCCTGCTAGGGGGCTCTCGTGAGCTACAGAGAGAATGATGTTACGACAATCAGCCGGAACAACAAGGAAAAACTGACCTACTTTGGCTGGTTGCTTGGATGACACACACGATCGAAGTAACAGACCGTTAACACGAGCGAACTTGAATACAGACCCATCTCTAGCCTGATCCTCCTCCCCGGAAGTTACCTTCTCCCTTACCCGCTTCAGAGTGGTACACGAGTCTTGAAGCTTGGCAAATTCCTTGGGAGTCACAGTCAGCGGCTGCAATTTCGGCAGAACCAGGGGATGCAGGCGCTTCACCTTCGCCGACCGTGTCTCCACAGGTAGGATCTTTGCTGGAGGGGAGGTGGCATGCGAGGGTGGCGAGGCGACGTCAGCAGGTGGCAAAGAGTCTAGCGCTGAGGAGACTGGTGGTGAGGAGAGTTTTAAAGGTTCCGGGTCGTTAGGGTCACGAACACCGGGAACATTACCAATGAGAACACTGGCAAATTTAATGGGAGCTCTTACCACATTAGACCAACCAGTAAAATAGGGGCAACGCAGGTAGCACCTAACAACAGGGAACTGGTCAACGCGACCCAAATAATCGGTGACACTAACCTTCGAGCAGCTGGAGAGATCAGCATCAGGCAGGGCTTCCTCAGAGACAACAATACATGAGCAACCGGTGTCCCTGATGATCGTAGATGCCCATGACCCATTTATAGTTCCGCTGACACAATAGCTGGGACAGCTTCGGTCTTCGAAACAGAACCCGACCTCGAAGCTGGGCGGATGAATGCCCGTAGACTTGAAGGCGCGTGGATTCTTGGGACACCGAGAACGAATGTGCCCCATTTCTCCGCAGTTGTGGCACCGCACGGCTGGTGAGCTTTTCCCCTCTACTCCTGGGGAAGGTTCCTTGGAAGTCGGAGGCTTCGCAATCTTCACCACAGGAGGGGAAGACTTGGGGTAGGCGTTGCGAGCAGACGCCCAGTTGTCGGCAAGATGCACAGCTTCTCCAAGCGTCGCTGGCTGGTGTTCTTTGATGAAAATTCTCAAGTCTGGAGGTAGAGAAGACAAAAACTGATCTAATATCATGAAGTTAGAGAGACACTCAAAGGTTTCTTCAACCCCTGATGTCTCCAGCCATTGTTGAAATAAACGACCCAGGTGAATCGAAAACTGCTGGTACGTTTCTCCCGCTCTAATCTTCGTTCTACGGAAATCAGCACGATAACCGTCAGAAGTCTTGCAAAATCCTCGCAAGAGAGCTTGCTTCAACAAGAAGTAATCTCGGGTGATGTCGGCAGACAGGGACGTGTAAATTTCTACCGGCTTACCACTCAGTAGGCTACCCAACCTTACAGCATAGCTATCTGGGGCTACACCAAGCAGCTCAGCTACCCTCTCAAACCTAACAAGGTAGGAGGCGATGTCTTCTCCTTCACGGTACACAGGCAAGCTGGGTTTTACCACATTGTCTTGTATATGGCCAGAGGATGCTGGTCTACTTGAAGCATTAATCCTAGCCAGTTCTAGGTCCTTTTCTGCCCGCAACTTAGCTAATTCGAACTCTCTTTCTTTCTCTTTCTGACGTTCCTCCAACTCTCTTTCTCTCTGGCGTTCCTCCAACTCTCTGGCGTTCCTCCACCTCTCTCTCTTTCTGACGTTCCTCTCTCGCTCTCTGACGTTCCTCTCTCTCGGCATTCTGTTGGGTGACCACATACTGACCAATGTCATTACCTGTCAGACCCAGGGCCACCGCTTGATCTTTCCACACCTCAAAAGCAGACATAATGATCCGAAAGGCCAAGAACAAAGAGAAAAAACAAACAACTTACCCCGCAAATAGCCAAAGGTAACTCACCTAGTGGCTCAATCAGACCAATAAATGATTTGATCCGACTGGAGGGAACCTCGTTCCGCACCCAGCCCAGCTGAATCACCTCAGGGTAACGAAACCGCACCAGGTGAAACAACAACAAAAATGCTATGACAGCATCCACAGTGCACCCCAACCAACACTAATTAACTTCCCCACGTACAAGGGAGAGCAACAAAATTAGCACACAGAAGGAAGGGATAACCACTGAACAACACTTGCTTCCGGGCCACAGACAGCAAGGTGGCGCGCTCACGGCGACTTACAACAACACCGGAACGAATGTTAAACCTCAGAAACCAAAGGTCAGAGATAATCCTGGCAAGGTCGCCACTTGTTAAGGCCTGGGACTTAGGGATAGAAATCCCTTACCAGGCTAATCAGGATCTTAATAAAGGAAAGTCAAGGACCATGGTTTTCCGAGGAATAACAAACAACCGTTAGAGATTGGCATCTCTTTACTATAAAAATATAACACAAAACTCTGACACCACTCAACAAACATCAAATAATTACGGGAGTCAAACAATTAAAGGAAGCAAACACTTAAAGGAATCAAACAAATAATGGGAGTCAGCAATTAATGGATTCAAACAATTAAATGGAGTCAACAATTGATAGAATCGAACAATACAGGGGAGTCAGCAATTAATAGAATCAAACAATTATAGAATCAAACCATGAACAAATATTTTCCTACGGCAGTGGCCCTGGGGGAAGGTTCTGGAACACGGTGTTGCACACTCAGGGTAACGAAACGTCCACTTCGACTCCACACTCAGCGACGTCTTGAAAAGGCAGGAGAACACCGGGGCACCGACTGAATGTGATGAACTGATGGTCGTGGTATGCGGTAGTGGTAGATGACCAGAGAGTTAGCAGTTGATAGGTGAAGGTCTGGGAACACAGCCCACGAGTCCAGGACCTATGATGAGATCACAGCCAGAATTTGACGGACAGCAGGGTAGCTAGATACTGACGGTATGGCGGCTGGGTTGAATCTGCCGGTGGCGGAGATAGTCGCTGCCGTTCTCACCTCCGTCCAACCACCCCAAGTGTCGTCTGCACCAGCAAACGAGCGAGTTAGCAGCGGTAACCAGCCGGAGGATCGTTTCCGCCCTTACACTGAACCTCATCTTTTTTCTTCATAATGTTTGATTCCTTCTTTTGTGGTGATGACCTAAAACTTGTACAGGAGGTCCCCGACTTATGAACGCCCGCCAATACGAACAGGGTTAATCTTCAAATTTACACTATTTTATTTACAAGTATGGTAAGTATATAGCATATGTTCCGACTTCCGAACATCGTCAGGCACGAACATCGTCAGGCACGAACATCGTCAGGCACGGAACCTGTTTGTAACCCGGGGACCCCTATATTGATACAGTACTGTACTTTTAAAAAAAGGGAGATGTGCAACCAGGAAGCAATGATGTTCTTGGTTTATATGAATATTTGTAAATGGTCCACTTTTATTTATTTTTTTTAGCATAGATAAAGTAGTACAGTACAGTATATTAAAAAAAATTTTTTTTTTTTTTATTTACATAAGTTAATAACTTGTGTTTTTATGAGTTTCTATTTTTTCTTTTGCCATTAAAATGTGTTGCACTGAAAATTCTACTGGTATTACTGTCTTAATGCCCTACAAGCTTGCCGTTCATAGACAGAACTAAGTGGGCAGCTGGGTATTGAGAATATTGGTGAAATCCTGTTTAGAGATAGTCTGAGGTGGTTTGGACATTTGGATGAGAAGTGTTTGAACCTAAATGTGGAATGGAGCCAAGGATATGCCAAGAATGACATGGGGAGAAGTTGTAAGAAATGACATTAGAGCATCGAGGACTACCATCTGGTAAGCCATGCAAACATAAAAAATGGCTGTAAAATAAGGATGATGATGTTGATTCTGTTATTTTGCATACTTGCATGAAATTTCATAAAAAATATGTAAGAATTGAACAAATTTGCATACACAGATGACCCAGTATTTTCATGGTCAAATTTATAAAAGTAACACCAGCAGATGCTCATGAACTTTGCATTACTTCACCCTTGTATTTTAATGGGAAGGTTATGACTGAAGAAAGTGAAAAGAACATGGACATTAATGTACTGTATCTTAAAAAAAAATTTCCTGGATAATCACCATTAAATAAAAATATAGAACCGTTCACTTGTATGCCTCTCAAAGACTCGATTATTGTTCAAGACTCGAATGAATGAATTGGATCTTACACGAACTATTGAGAATACGTACTCTGTACAACTCAAGAAAGTATTGTATAATTTATGAACAATAGTAACAAATATTAAAGTGGAATATAGTACATTATTAAAATGAATGTCAAACTGTCAAAACATGGTGAATGACTTAACACCACAGGCATCATGAGTTTTGATAGATCTAATATTATAAGAAGCTTCCTGTTTTTATATCAACAATCATAATTATATGGGAATGTCACAAAATAAAAGAAACCTTTACCAAGCTGTACTGAATAGCTCCAACAATTTTACATATTAAGATCATTAGTGCATAGCACCATTATTGAGTAACAAAGAATTCTATCTCAATCTCTTATAACTGGACTGGTATAATTATTTTTGTCCTTGAACAATAAAAGATTGGGGTAGACTTCTCTAATCGTTAGTTACTCAAAAATGGTAACATGCATTAATGGACTTAATATGTACAGTGCATACATATACTGGGTGACCCAAAAGTCACACCCTATAAGGATTTTAATAAATATAAGGAAAATTTTTTTGTATGTATCTACAGGAATATAAAATCCAAATAAGAAAATGCGAGGAAAAATCATAATGTAGCACTTCTCTAGTGCATGAATGCATGGTGCCTGATTTTGCACTTCCACTGACTTCCACTCCCCCCCCCCCCTCTATAATCTGGTGTCCGTGGTAGTAAAACTTGTCTTGCGAGGTCATAACTCCTGTTTCAACATGGCTACAACCACTACATTGGTGGTATCCTTTTAAATGTTGACAAACTTGACTCTGACTAACTAGAGGCAGGTTGGTAACTTAATGTAGAGAAAATTACCTGTACCTGACAGATCACTAATCTTAGTACTATACTGTACACTGACAACAAGCCGTCCATTGGTGGACCTCCCTGGTTAAACATACAGGTGGGGTCACTCAGCACCTGACAAGTTCCCGTCTTGATGTATTCCTCTCATTACTGTATATGAGTACCTGTACTTGCTGTCCACCAGACAAGTGCTGGGCACGGAGACTAAAAAACATGAATGGCCTGCCGGGCACTGTTGATCTGGACAGCACTGTCTCAAGATATCCATGTAGTTTTGCTTTCAACCAGACTCGCCAAAGATTTTCAGAAATTGCTCTGAGAAACAAATCAGATGGTACGAAGGCAACTCCTTTACTCCCAAATTAGGCATAAAAACCACTATCACTGATATATTTTTATAACCAATTTTGGCTTTTAGGTATTATATTTACATGTACAGTAATGTCTTAGTGTTGTGGTCACTCCAGGAAGGTTATGCTAGGTCACTTCTCAAATGTTATGCCATTCATGAAGAAAAAAAATATGTTATTGTCCTCAAGATTTGATATTAAAAAAAAGTAAAATTCACACTGTGTTTAAAAACAATCTTCTTTAAAGTGGGGACAAGTACCCCATCTCAAAATTTCTAGTACATACTGTACTTATAGTTACTAACCACCCCTTAGTATTTATAGTAGTTGCCAACCACCCCTTAGTATTTATAGTAGTTGCCAACCACCCCTTAGTATTTATAGTAGTTGCCAACCACCCCTTAGTATTTATAGTAGTTGCCAACCACCCCTTAGTATTTATAGTAGTTGCCAACCACCCCTTAGTATTTATAGTAGTTGCCAACCACCCCTTAGTATTTACAGTATAGTAGTTGCCAACCACCCCTTAGTATTTATAGTAGTTGCCAACCACCCAATTAATATTTCTAATGGTTGTCAACTGCTCCCATCTCCTTATTACTGTACTGTATTATCAGTGGTTATATGGTAACAAAGGAAACACACTGATAACTTTATCCCTAAAGTTTTGTCATGAGACTGTCTTAAAGGAATGCCTTTTGTGATGAACGTTTGGAATAAAGTTTACTGTATTGTAATCATATGTCCAAATGAATCTTATGTATTACAAAGAACATATTAATATTTGGCAATTGTCCCCTCTCTTATCATTTCGAATACTGTAGTTACCAACTGCCCTTCCCCAATTTTATATGCTCTCCACACTTCAAAATAAATAACTCCCTTCCCTCGGTCCAAATAACCCCTGTAACTCAATGCAAAATGGCCCCCTACAATCCTAAATCAAACACCATGTATGCCCTAAAATCAAACATTCCCTAATATCTCCACTTCCTGTCCTTAGGGCTGCTGGTTTGTGCCATGGTCACCTCTATTGTCTATTGGGAATAGCTACCGAACTACAGTTGCAAAGTGAAGGCCCTTAACTTGTTAAGCACAGTGCAGGCTACGGGTCTCTTATCTACCGTAAGATCAACACTGATCCTATCGGGCTAATAGGACATACTTTTAGTCCACGAAGTCATATGCCTCCAATAATTTCAATAAAAGCACCACCAAGTAAAGAACCTCATTCTATCAATTTAATTTTTAATTTTAATCTCCGCTTAAACTCCCTTTATTCTTTAGTCATCAAGTTGCGAAACCCCCTGACTGATCTTCACGCGTCTATCAGAGTGCATTCAGTGAGCCAGCTTACAAAACAACCCCATAAGCATTCTCATTAATTTTTACTTTTTAGTTCTAAGACAAAACTGAAGAATAGACTGAGCTCATAGGACCACAGCACACTTTACCGTTAAGAAATATTCTGCTTTCCATCACAAATTTTGTCAGCACAATGGGTTTATATTGTTGATTGAAAACTTGCTTGGCCTACTATTGATCCACGTGAACCGCTCACTGATTAGTCACCTGCCGTCCTCGCCCAGCCAATCAGCGGTGCCTTTCATCTCGTACCTCGAATCTTGAGTAAGCAGGATTGTATAAATACCCCCCTGCCTCGCCGTGAAGTATAATAAGCAGCACCATATAAATAAATCAATACTAATACAAAGCTCTGATGACCTGAGGGAGCAAAACAAAGAAAAAATTAATAGATTAGATGAAGCGATCTGGTTGAGCCCAGATTCTTTTCACTACTGTATTTCAGTTTCACCACTTTTCTTCAATCCATAATAATCTTTCATCTCATAACTCATGACTCCAATGCCAATGAAGGTCATTCTACTCCACGATCTCAAGCCGACAAGACCTCCTTCCAAGAAGCTTGTAGTGGATACTCTCCCCTACTACTGTCGCTGACCAGCCGATCCCGCGGCGAGTTTCTCAGCCAAGCCTAGCTGTCTGACTGCGCGGTGGTCGGCCTGCAGTGACATTCACTTCTGGCGGACTCGTATATATACCCCAGCCTTGCCGTGAAGAGATTTCTACTCAGCGTTCTTAAACAGACAAGACCTCTCAACAAGCTCCTCACCACACAGCAACTCCCTAGCACTGCATTGTATATAATATATACATAGAAAATGCCACAGTGAGTTTCCCTTCTCACCTCCATCCTTAGTGCGAGACCTCATAACTCTAATGCTACAAATGGTGACACCCGGAGTAACGCACTCACACAGGATGGATGAGAAACAGATTACTCTTCCAGTCTTCAATCACAACATTGAAGACTGGCTAATCCACATGGAGGCAGCTCTCATTGGCTCAACAGCTACAGACGAACAGAACTACGTCGCCCAGGTCTGTTCCCTGCCCACAGAAGTCGCCACACAAGTCTCAGAAGTCATTACTAAGCCCTGAGATGACAACAAATTCGCAGCTCTACGAAACGCTCTCAATAGGTGATACCAGTGGTCTGACACCAGTCTCCTGCAAGACCAATCCGGTCTCTCCCTCGGCAACTCGACGCCTACACGTCTCTGGGACGAGATGCCGAGACTGAACTCCCGCCACACAGACAGGCTTCCTGACACTATCCTGTGCCAGCTTCACACTTAGAAGCTCCCTGCAGAAGTTCCTCTCAGAATTGGACTACTCTACTACCTCGGCGACCTATGCAGCCACGGCAGACAGAGTATTCCACAAATACACTGCTGTGCGCCATGCTGTCACGAACAACTCAGTGGCCACACCGTCACTTAGCTCCGGTTTCATCAACCAGATCAACGCTCCTCAGAGAAGTAGCATTCCACCAGACAAACAATCTCTACGCCGCAGGATGGACACCCTCGAGCAGCTCTACTCCTCCAAGCCTGCTGCTGATCCTGCCCCGGACCCACGCACTGTGTCCTACCGACCCCGTCCTGCCTTAAACGCCGCTGCCAGCACAGTATACCTACCTTCTGTTGGTAGCATCAACGTTTTGGTGCTAACGCTAGACGATGTGAGGCTCCCTGCAACTACATGAGGAAGCGACGTCGACGGGGATTGGTAAACGCCACAACCTCCGCCACTTCAGGCGTCTCACCTCTGCATATCACCGACCACATCCTTGGACTCAGTCACCTACGTGTACAGGCTGCCCAGTGCCTGGCCTGCTAGTCCTCTTAAGACAGTGATTTTCAAACTAGGGTCCGCGAAAAGTTTTTGAGAAATAGTGTGTTTAATGTTTGTGAGAGATTTGGTGATTCCAATTCGCAGGATATTTTGGATTTGGGTTGAAATGAACGAATGCTTTGGTCCATGATTTATTCTTTGATTATTGACAATATTTGTATGCGTCATGGTATATAAGGGGTCCCTGTGCCCAAAGGACGCTTCTAGGTAGTGCACCTCGACATCGTGGGACCTTCCATCATCCTGCGGCAACACCTACATCTTCACCTGCATTGACCGTTTCACCAGGTGGACAGAAGCCATTTCCATGTCTAATGCTAAAGAACTAAAGAGCAAAATATATATAAAGGTAAGAGAAACTAATTAACCACTGAAATTGATATAAAGTTAAATATAAATAAAGAATAATGAAGTACAAGTTAAAAACCACAGGTATATAACAAGAAATGAAAAATTCAAATAAATAATTATAAAGTGAAACGAGAGAGGAAATAAAATGTTAATAAAACACTGAAATGTTAATAATTAATCAGATAAAAAGTTAGCAAACACAAATAAACATAAATAATAATATATTCGATTTAACAGAGAAGCCAAATTCACTTAACACACTCGCATGTTTATATAATCTATGGGGGGGGGGGCAAACATCAAGGTACTTTCCATAAACATTATAGTTTCGTAAATACAATTCATAAGTTTTGGATAGATAATTATACATACGTCAACATATTAGATAAAAACGTATATCAATTGACGTG
>NW_024738686.1:0-20105 GCF_018991925.1 Homarus americanus | reverse complement strand
CCTCTTACTTGGAAGAGGTGTACTTGGTGACAGCCTTGGTGCCCTCAGACACGGCATGCTTGGCCAGTTCACCGGGCAGCAAGAGTCGGACAGCTGTCTGGATTTCCTGACTTGTAATGGTGGAGCGTTTGTTGTAGTGCGCCAGGCGGGAAGCCTCGGCAGCGATGCGCTCGAAGATGTCGTTCACGAAAGAGTTCATGATGGACATAGCTTTGGAGGAGACTCCTGTGTCGGGGTGCACTTGCTTCAGTACCTTGTAGATGTAGATGCTGTAGCTTTCCTTCCTCCTGCGCTTCTTCTTCTTGTCACCCTTGGCAATGGCCTTCTGGGCCTTTCCAGCCTTCTTGGCAGCCTTTCCGGAAGTTTTGGGAGGCATGGCGGCACAGTTACTCGTGGCGCGGAGCGAGAGAATTGAAAACTGGCCCGACTAACTTTTCCTTATATACCGAGCGGGCCGCTCAGGATCAGACTGGCTGCAGCTACGGCTCTCTTACATTGGTTGGGTCCGCGAGACGGCCACCTTGCCTGATCCTGAGCTTGGTATAAAAGACCAAGGTGGCGGGCGGAAATTTAACTCCTATCACGAAAAGCAGCAGCAGCAACATGTCAGGACGCGGCAAGGGAGGCAAGGTGAAGGGCAAGTCAAAGTCCCGTTCTAGCAGGGCCGGACTCCAGTTCCCCGTGGGTAGGATCCACCGTCTCTTGCGTAAAGGCAACTATGCTGAGCGTGTTGGTGCAGGTGCACCTGTGTACCTTGCAGCCGTCATGGAGTACCTGGCAGCAGACGTGCTCGAGCTGGCCGGTAACGCCGCCCGCGACAACAAGAAGACCCGCATTATCCCGCGTCACCTTCAGCTTGCCATTCGCAATGACGAGGAGCTGAACAAGCTCCTATCTGGAGTCACCATTGCCCAAGGGGGTGTCCTTCCTAACATCCAAGCTGTGCTCCTCCCCAAGAAGACAGAGAAGAAATAAGAACCCAAGGTTCGTTCACACAAGACAACCTAACCAAACAGGCTCCTTTCGGAGCCACAGGATATCACTTAAAGAGAGAAATATACGACATCAACGTTTTGCAGGATAACACTCTATTTTACGTCAAATTAGCATAGTATTGTGGAAATAGAGTGAAATTGATTTAGAATGGTGTAGATGGGAAGGGCGGTTGTGGGGGCCTGGGGTGGGGGACTTAAACGGGACTTAGAAGGGCGCAAGAAGCAGCAGGAGCCAGGGAGGCGACCTTATTTTCACTCTGGTTCATTGACAGTACACATTTACCAGCAGCATACATTGGAGTCATATTGTAATTGTAGACTAATCAGTGTGGGCTAGCTAGCCAATTTGGGATAAACAGCAAGAATGTAATGTCCTCAATGAAGTAATGACATAGTTCAAGATACAATAAGTGAGGTGGCCTGAAGTCTTTGACAGTGTCCCATTCAATAATATAGTGCTTTAAAGGTGTATCACCAAGTTTACATGCTGAGTGTTCCGGTATGGGTACAGCGTTACTAACTTGCCAGATGTGTCTGTATCCTAACCTAATTCTGGCCACGACTACATCACACAGGCAGGCAGGAGCAAGTTGTTTGGACACTCTTCCTAGCCCCCTTGGTCCCTGTTCACCTACCTACTGTAGCAGTAAGTAGGTACCTGTTGTAAATCGAAATGTTGCCAATTCGTATTCAGGGAAAGTTGTTGGAGCTTCTAAACTTGAACTGACACAATCCGAGGAGTGGTGACCCGAGGATCACAGACACTATCTCTCCCACTACAAATCCCTTCCTAACCTCCTGCTCCTTCCTAACCTCCTGCTCCTTCCTATGTCCTCCCAAAATTGAACCATGCTATCGCAAAGGTAATAATACAGGTAGAGACAACAACATATTTTCCTATTGTCTTATTATATATTAATAACAGAAACGCTGCCGCCATCCCGGAGGCTTTACATTGTCTCACTGTTCATTCCCTCCACAATTCTACCTCGTACTTCTTCTTCTTCTTCTTCTTCTTCTTCTTCTTCTTCCATGAATACTTTATTAACGGTGTATGTAAGTTTCACCATGTTTTGCACGACAGCGGTAGAGCAAAGTATATTTTGTTAGCAATAAACCAAAAGCATATTTTATGGCCTAATCATCACTACATAGAACACCACCCATAAAGCATGATACTAGTAGACCACAAACTGCTATAAACACCCAAAGCATATTTTATTGCCTAATCATCACTACATAGAACACCACTCATAAAGCATGATACTATTAGACCACAAACTGCTATAAACCCCAATAATATAATAGACTATAGTAGTGACTATAATTGTGTTACCCAATATTTTACGAAATAATACTTTAAAACATAATAATAAACACACTATTAGTGTATATTAGTTGAATGCACAATCTGATGAGAAGTAAAAAAAAAAAACAACAACATAACAATAACCTATAAAGAGTGTAGAGTATTTTTGTGCAAACTATTATACTAGTAGATGGTCTAAGATAACTGTATGTGAAGGAAAAGGTGTGCTCTCCACTCAAACTTTCTTTTTATGAAATCTCCTACTCCCCAGCTGAGCGGTACGCCCAATGGTAAACAAAACGTGGCACATAACACGCCGCCCGCCAGCTCTGGCTCGGTGAATAGGAATCAGTAATCGGGCGGAGTATAAACAACACCGCCGCCAATGTGCTCCTCCCATCTCTGAGGAAATCTGGCGGGCAACTTAGTATTATATTAGCATGTAATAATAATAACAATAATAATAATAATAATACTACTACTACTACTAATAATAATAATAATATTAATAATAATAATATTAAAAATAATTACATGCAATTTCATTTTATAACACATACAAACAAAATAGTGTATAGCCTACTATACTTAACTATAATAGGTTAGGTTGCGTAGGAGGATCTAAAAAGTACAGTAGTATACACACACACACACACACACACACACACACACACACACACACACACACACACACACACATACATATAGACAACAAACTAAATTAGAAACCAAACGTCAGTGAAGTTATCAAATCCTCCAGTTTCCGTCTCCACCTCCTACGCCGACTCAAGTCCCTCGGTGGTCCTGCACACGAGCTCCTCAGTGTTTACACAACATTCATACTTCCCAAGCTCACCTATGCCTCCTCCACCTGGTCTCCCTCCCTAAATGCCACACAACGTAAACACCTCGAAAAAGTGCAAAAGAGGCCATGCAAGATTATTCTCTACCCTTCCTACTCCACATATCAAGAAGCGCTCAACACACTGACCCTTTAGACTCTCACTGACCATCACCACGACCTCATCTGCAAATTTGGTAAGAAGCTTCTACACCATCCCCGACACCGGCTCCTACTACCACCTGAGATCCCTAGTCCGAGAATTGCTCTTTGACACCACAACCGCATCCAGCCCAGCCCATACGTGCACGAACTGATCGCTATAAGAACAGCCCAATCCCAACCATTGTAAAAATTATCGATAACTTGTAATAAATCAGTGTACTCACTCCCAGTAAACACTTCTCCTTGCACTGTCACTATGTTGAAATGAACTGTAGTTTGAGCTTTTCCCCAGCTAGTTATTATATGTCTTATTTGTGTCACTCATGTTACTTGTATATTATTTGTAATTCGTAACCCATTCCCCAAATATGTAACTGTATATTTTCAGTCTTCTGGCTGCCAAGCTCTTTCAATAAACCGTTAATTATTATTATTATTATTATTATTATTTATATGTTGGCTCATACCAACTCACTCCCCTGAACCCTCCTCCCCAGCCGACTATCAACAAGTTCTTGCCATAAGGTACTATCTCATTTGGCAAAGGAATGGAACCAGTGATGAATAGTGGTGAACAGTGCTTAACTCAGTGAAAAACAACTCGGCAGTTGAGTCTTACCCAAGCTAGCTAACCACCTTCACACAGTGAGGTCCCAGGTACCCAGTTATACTTCCCCAGAGACTCCACGATAGAGAGGCCTGGGACCACACCTCACCCACTTGAATGAGTGAGTCATGTCGACCACGTGGTGTCCCCAAGATGCTACGACACCACGTAGTGAATGTTTTGCTACAGCATCATCATGTGAAGTTCCTCATAACACCATCTGTGAGGTAACTGCTACATCATCAGGCCCCTCATAACGCCATCTGTGAGGGAGTTACTACACTACGTGTCTGGTGTTTAACATCTCACCTTACATTATCTACGCGTGCAAACATCAATCTGTATGTTCACTGTGTGCTCCTTCACCTTTCTCTAATGAGGGCTTTTGTTAAACCACCAATGTATGATGTACTAAGTCATTTGTGTCCAATGTATACTTTCGAAAAGCCCTTGTTTGGGGAAGGTAGGAGAGAGTAGTCGTCATTATTGTCCAAGCCACATTATTTATGTCTATATATAAGTAATGTAGGCTGGTTTTTAAATACCTCAATCCCCTAACGGTGCCGTTTGTATATTAAGAAATACCGAAGCCATACAGCACAACACCAGCGAATATGAAGTATCACTGTAACCGGCAACTGTTACTCACTCATACCTACATACATATAGAGAGTCTTTACAGAATGATAGCAGACACGAGGAAGACGAACAACAAGAGGAGAAGAGTTAGAAGAAAATCAACTTCAAGCTAAGAAGAAGAATACCAAGACATTTCCTCCAAACAAGAAAACAACACACACAATCAAGCCGACCAAACACTGAGAAACCATGGCGGAACCCAACATGCACAGGACGCTTGACCTGACTCTATCCTGCCGCATCCAGGCGAGTTGCTGCTTAAAGTCCCTCACGCAAGCGCTGTTTAGCCACTGCACCTATTCTATCCTCCTAAAATTCACTTCAATCCCCCCTGCCACTAGCATGTTATGTATGGATGTATGTATGTATGTATGAATGAATGATAACTGCAACTTTGCGTATTAAAACTCATTACTCTTACCGAAGTAATATAGTGCGTGGTTATGTTATGTCATGTTAGGATAGATTATAAACTACATTGGGTTACATTTCGTGAGGTTCGGTGACGCTACAGGAAGTTAGGTGAGGTACCTGGAGGTTAGGTGAATGTTGACTGACTGACTGACAATTATTAGGAAGTGGTTCCAACACGTTCACACACAACCTATACTCATACCACAAGTCCAGAATTAGAGAGGATCATGTTATTGGATATATTTTCAAAGATTTACTCAGTGTCTAACCAACTCTTTAGCGATTTAAATGTGGACCTAAAATTAGGTCCGTATATTTGTTTGTCGTGGTGGTGGTGGTGGTGTGCGCCCGTCCATCAGGTTGATTAACCACCAAAACCATAAAGGGTGCGGCCCTGCCGTTTCAGGGCATACACCACATCCATGGCGGTGACGGTCTTCCTTTTTGCGTGCTCGGTGTAGGTGACGGCGTCACGGATGACGTTCTCCAGAAACACCTTGAGGACGCCGCGGGTCTCCTCGTAGATAAGGCCGGATATACGTTTAACACCTCCACGCCGAGCTAGACGACGAATGGCGGGCTTGGTGATACCCTGGATGCTGTCACGAAGCACCTTACGATGACGCTTGGCGCCACCCTTTCCAAGTCCCTTGCCTCCTTTGCCTCGTCCAGTCATGTTGTTGTGGTTGCTACTACAGGTGGTCCTGGTGTGGCTTCGCCCACGGTTTGGTGGGAGTAGGTGGCGTGCTGTGGACGCAGCGGTAGTATCGTTCATCCAAGGCCGTCCCTCCCTCTTGGAGGTGGGGCGTAGCTTGCGGATGACGCATGCGGCACTCGTGGCCAATGAGGTGGCCACTGAGGTGGAGAATGTCTGTATATAATCCCGCCCGCCTGCCGGGCCGCCCGTATTGACTATTTCGTCGTCGAGATGGCCCGTACTAAACAGACTGCCCGCAAGTCCACTGGAGGCAAGGCTCCACGGAAGCAGCTTGCCACCAAGGCAGCTCGCAAGTCCGCCCCAGCCACCGGTGGTGTCAAGAAGCCCCATCGTTACAGGCCCGGAACCGTCGCCCTTCGTGAGATCCGTCGCTACCAGAAGAGCACAGAGCTACTCATCAGGAAGCTGCCCTTCCAGCGCCTGGTGCGTGAGATCGCCCAGGATTTCAAGACTGACCTGCGCTTCCAGTCGTCTGCCGTCATGGCTCTGCAGGAAGCCTCTGAGGCTTACCTGGTGGGTCTTTTCGAGGACACCAACCTGTGTGCCATTCACGCCAAGCGCGTTACCATCATGCCCAAGGACATCCAGCTGGCCCGGCGCATCCGCGGAGAGCGTGCTTAAGTCCTCTTCCTTGGGGAAAAAGAAAAAGCACAACAAAACCTACCAGACATCTATAACTCGGCCCTTCTCAGGGCCAAAGAACTGTTCTGAAGATAATTTTCATGACAATCGAAATGGTTGGTGGTAGGAGAGCGTTAATTTCGGTTACCCAAATCGCCTAACGGTAAGTTGGTAACATTCGTGCAGGCACGAATGTATAGTAGGTCATCAATTCGGGAGGTGGGTGGGTGCAACAAACAAGAGCTAGTAACAAATAAATGTATAAAGAATAAGTAAGTAAATAAATAAATAAAATAAAAGAAAATACAATAAAATAAAAGAAAATACAATAAAATACAATAAAATAAAATAAATTGTTTACATGAATTAGGCGTGCTGCAAACATGAAATGAAGCCCAAACACACTCCATGTATGTCACTTTGCAGTGGGTGTAAAAGTACTCCACGCAGAATTTATTTATTTATTTATTATGTTTCGATTTAGTCCGGTTTCTACGCCAATAGAGAATGCAGATTATTATAATTTTTTTATTTTTTTATTTCCCTCTCAATATATCACTGTCGGTAACTGTCTCTTTAACATGTAACTGTGGCTCCGATGGAGCCGATTAAGTTGTAGTAGTGGGATGGCGTGTTTGTTGTGCACAAGTAACCTCTTACTTGGAAGAGGTGTACTTGGTGACAGCCTTGGTGCCCTCAGACACGGCATGCTTGGCCAGTTCACCGGGCAGCAAGAGTCGGACAGCTGTCTGGATTTCCCGATTTGTAATGGTGGAGCGTTTGTTGTAGTGCGCCAGGCGGGAAGCCTCGGCAGCGATGCGCTCGAAGATGTCGTTCACGAAAGAGTTCATGATGGACATAGCTTTGGAGGAGACTCCTGTGTCGGGGTGCACTTGCTTCAGTACCTTGTAGATGTAGATGCTGTAGCTTTCCTTCCTCCTGCGCTTCTTCTTCTTGTCACCCTTGGCAATGGCCTTCTGGGCCTTTCCAGCCTTCTTGGCAGCCTTTCCGGAAGTTTTGGGAGGCATGGCGGCACAGTTACTCGTGGCGCGGAGCGAGAGAATTGAAAACTGGCCCGACTAACTTTTCCTCATATACCGAGCGGGCCGCTCAGGATCAGACTGGCTGCAGCTACGGCTCTCTTACATTGGTTGGGTCCGCGAGACGGCCACCTGGCCTGATCCTGAGCTTGGTATAAAAGACCAAGGTGGCGGGCGGAAATTTAACTCCTATCACGAAAAGCAGCAGCAGCAACATGTCAGGACGCGGCAAGGGAGGCAAAGTGAAGGGCAAGTCAAAGTCCCGTTCTAGCAGGGCCGGACTCCAGTTCCCCGTGGGGAGGATCCACCGTCTCTTGCGTAAAGGCAACTATGCTGAGCGTGTTGGTGCAGGTGCCCCTGTGTACCTTGCAGCCGTCATGGAGTACCTGGCAGCAGAAGTGCTCGAGCTGGCCGGTAACGCCGCCCGCGACAACAAGAAGACCCGCATTATCCCGCGTCATCTTCAGCTTGCCATTCGCAATGACGAGGAGCTGAACAAGCTCCTGTCTGGAGTCACCATTGCCCAAGGGGGTGTCCTTCCTAACATCCAAGCTGTGCTCCTCCCCAAGAAGACAGAGAAGAAATAAGAACCCAAGGTTCGTTCACACAAGACAACCTAACCAAACAGGCTCCTTTCGGAGCCACAGGATATCACTTAAAGAGAGAAATATACGACATCAACGTTTTGCAGGATAACACTCTATTTTACGTGTAATTAGCATAGTATTGTGGGAATTGAGTGAAATTGTTTTAGAATGGTGTAGATGTGAAGGGCGGTTGTGGGGGCCTGGGGTGGGGGACTTAAACGGGACTTAGAAGGGCGCAAGAAGCAGCTTTAGCAGCAGCAGCAGCAAGGGATGAGACCTTATTTTCACTCTGGTTCATTGACAGTACACATTTACCAGCAGCATACATTGGAGTCATATTGTAATTGTAGACTAATCAGTGTGGGCTAGCTAGCCAATTTGGGATAAACAGCAAGAATGTAATGTCCTCAATGAAGTAATGACATAGTTCAAGATACAATAAGTGAGGTGGCCTGAAGTCTTTGACAGTGTCACATTCAATAATATAGTGCTTTAAAGGTGTATCACAAAGTTTACATGCTGAGTGTTCCGGTATGGGTACAGCGTTACTAACTTGCCAGATGTGTCTGTATCCTAACCTACTTGTGGCCACGACTACATCACACAGGCAGGCAGGAGCAAGTTGTTTGGACACTATTCCTAGCCCCCTTGGTCCCTGTTCACCTACCTACTGTAGCAGTAAGTAGGTACCTGTTGTAAATCGAAAGGTTGCGAATTCGTATTCAGGGAAAGTTGTTGGAGCTTCTAAACTTGAACTGACACAATCCGAGGAGTGGTGACCCGAGGATCACAGACACTATCTCTCCCTTCCTAACCTCCTGCTCCTTCCTCTGTCCTCCCCAAATTGAACCATGCTATCGCAAAGGTAATAATACAGGTAGAGACAACAACATATTTTCCTATTGTCTTATTATATATTAATAACAGAAACGCTGCCGCCATCCCGGAGGCTTTACATTGTCTCACTGTTCATTCCCTCCACAATTCTACCTCGTACTTCTTCTTCTTCTTCTTCTTCTTCTTCTTCTTCTTCCATGAATACTTTATTAACGGTGTATGTAAGTTTCACCATGTTTTGCACGACAGCGGTAGAGCAAAGTATATTTTGTTAGCAATAAACCAAAAGCATATTTTATGGCCTAATCATCACTACATAGAACACCACCCATAAAGCATGATACTAGTAGACCACAAAAACTGCTATAAACACCCAAAGCATATTTTATTGCCTAATCATCACTACATAGAACACCACTCATAAAGCATGATACTATTAGACCACAAACTGCTATAAACCCCAATAATATACTATACTAGTGACTATAATTGTGTTACCCAATATTATACGAAATAATACTATAAAACATAATAATAAACACACTAATAGTGTATATTAGTTGAATGCACAATCTGATGAGAAGTAAAAAAAAAAAAAAACAACATAACAATAACCTAGAAAGAGTGTAGAGTATTTTTGTGCAAACTATTATACTAGTAGATGGTCTAAGATAACTGTATGTGAAGGAAAAGGTGTGCTCTCCACTCAAACTTTCTTTTTATGAAATCTCCTACTCCCCAGCTGAGCGGTACGCCCAATGGGAAACAAAACGTGGCACATAACACGCCGCCCGCCAGCTCTGGCTCGGTGAATAGGAATCAGTAATCGGGCGGAGTATAAACAACACCGCCGCCAATGTGCTCCTCCCATCTCTGAGGAAATCTGGTGGGCAACTTAGTATTATATTAGTATGTAATAATAATAACAATAATAAAAATAATAATAATAATAATAATAATACTAATAATAATAAGAATAATAATAATATTAATAATAATAATATTAATAATAATAACATGCAATTTCATTTTATAACACATACTAACAAAATAGTGTATAGCCTACTATACTTAACTATAATAGGTTAGGTTGCGTAGGAGGATCTAAAAAGTACAGTAGTATATACACACACACACACACACACACACACACACACACATACATATAGACAACAAACTAAATTAGAAACCACACGTCAGTGAAGTTATCAAATCCTCCAGTTTCTGTCTCCACCTCCTACGCCGACTCAAGTCCCTCGGTGTTCCTGCACACGAGCTCCTCAGTGTTTACACAACATTCATACTTCCCAAGCTCACCTATGCCTCCTCCACCTGGTCTTCCTCCCTAAATGCCACACAACGTAAACACCTCGAAAAAGTGCAAAAGAGGCCATGCAAGATTATTCTCTACCCTTCCTACTCCACATATCAAGAAGCGCTCAACACACTGACCGACCCTTTAGACTCTCACTGACCATCACCACGACCTCATCTGCAAATTTGGTAAGAAGCTTCTACACCATCCCCGACACCGGCTCCTACTACCACCTGAGATCCCTAGTCCGAGAATTGCTCTTCGACACCACAACCGCATCCAGCCCAGCCCATACGTGCACGAACTGATCGCTATAAGAACAGCCCAGTCCCAACCATTGTAAAAATTATCGATAACTTGTAATAAATCAGTGTACTCACTCCCAGTAAACACTACTCCTTGCACTGTCACTATGTTGAAATGAACTGTAGTTTGAGCTTTTCCCCAGCTAGTTATTATATGTTTTATTTGTGTCACTCATGTTACTTGTATATTATTTGTAATTCGTAACCCATTCCCCAAATATGTAACTGTATATTTTCAGCCTTCTGGCTGCCAAGCTCTTTCAATAAACCGTTAATTATTATTATTATTATTATTATTATTTATATGTTGGCCCATACCAACTCACTCCCCTGAACCCTCCTCCCCACCGGACTATCAACAAGTTCTTGCCATAAGGTACTATCTCATTTGGCAAAGGAATGGAACCAGTGATGAATAGTGGTGAACAGTGCTTAACTCAGTGAAAAACAACTCGGCAGTTGAGTCTAAGCTAGCTAACCACCTTCACACAGTGAGGTCCCAGGTACCCAGTTATACTTCCCCTGAGACTCCACGATAGAGAGGCCTGGGACCACACCTCACCCACTTGAATGAGTGAGTCATGTCGACCACGTGGTGTCCCCAAGATGCTACGACACCACGTAGTGAATGTTTTGCTACAGCATCATCATGTGAAGTTCCTCATAACACCATCTGTGAGGTAACTGCTACATCATCAGGCCCCTCATAACGCCATCTGTGAGGGAGTTACTACACTACGTGTCTGGTGTTTAACATCTCACCTTACATTATCTACGCGTGCAAACATCAATCTGTATGTTCACTGTGTGCTCCTTCACCTTTCTCTAATGAGGGCTTTTGTTAAACCACCAATGTATGATGTACTAAGTCATTTGTGTCCAATGTATACTTTCGAAAAGCCCTTGTTTGGGGAAGGTAGGAGAGAGTAGTCGTCATTATTGTCCAAGCCACATTATTTATGTCTATATATAAGTAATGTAGGCTGGTTTTTAAATACCTCAATCCCCTAACGGTGCCGTTTGTATATTAAGAAATACCGAAGCCATACAGTACAACACCAGCGAATATGAAGTATCACTGTAACCGGCAACTGTTACTCACTCATACCTACATACATATATAGAGTCTTTACAGAATGATAGCAGACACGAGGAAGACGAACAACAAGAGGAGAAGAGTTAGAAGAAAATCAACTTCAAGCTAAGAAGAAGAATACCAAGACATTTCCTCCAAACAAGAAAACAACACACACAATCAAGCCGACCAAACACTGAGAAACCATGGCGGAACCCAACATGCACAGGACGCTTGACCTGACTCTATCCTGCCGCATCCAGGCGAGTTGCTGCTTAAAGTCCCTCACGCAAGCGCTGTTTAGCCACTGCACCTATTCTATCCTCCTAAAATTCACTTCAATCCCCCCTGCCACTAGCATGTTATGTATGTATGTATGTATGTATGTATGTATGAATGAATGATAACTGCAACTTTGCGTATTAAAACTCATTACTCTTACCGAAGTAATATAGTGCGTGGTTATGTTATGTCATGTTAGGATAGATTATAAACTACATTGGGTTACATTTTCGTGAGGTTCGGTGACGCTACAGGAAGTTAGGTGAGGTACCTGGAGGTTAGGTGAATGTTGACTGACTGACTGACAATTATTAGGAAGTGGTTCCAACACGTTCACGCACAACCTATACTCATACCACAAGTCCAGAATTAGAGAGGATCATGTTATTGGATATATTTTCAACGATTTACTCAGTGTCTAACCAACTCTTTAGCGATTTAAATGTGGACCTAAAATTAGGTCCGTATATTTGTTTGTCGTGGTGGTGGTGGTGGTGTGCGCCCGTCCATCAGGTTGATTAACCACCAAAACCATAAAGGGTGCGGCCCTGCCGTTTCAGGGCATACACCACATCCATGGCGGTGACGGTCTTCCTTTTTGCGTGCTCGGTGTAGGTGACGGCGTCACGGATGACGTTCTCCAGAAACACCTTGAGGACGCCGCGGGTCTCCTCGTAGATGAGGCCGGATATACGTTTAACACCTCCACGCCGAGCTAGACGACGAATGGCGGGCTTGGTGATACCCTGGATGTTGTCACGAAGCACCTTACGATGACGCTTGGCGCCACCCTTTCCAAGTCCCTTGCCTCCTTTGCCTCGTCCAGTCATGTTGTTGTGGTTGCTACTACAGGTGGTCCTGGTGTGGCTTCGCCCACGGTTTGGTGGGAGTAGGTGGCGTGCTGTGGACGCAGCGGTAGTATCGTTCATCCAAGGCCGTCCCTCCCTCTTGGAGGTGGGGCGTAGCTTGCGGATGACGCATGCGGCACTCGTGGCCAATGAGGTGGCCACTGAGGTGGAGAATGTCTGTATATAAGCCCGCCCGCCTGCCAGGCCGCCCGTATTTACTATTTCGTCGTCGAGATGGCCCGTACTAAACAGACTGCCCGCAAGTCCACTGGAGGCAAGGCTCCACGGAAGCAGCTTGCCACCAAGGCAGCTCGCAAGTCCGCCCCAGCCACCGGTGGTGTCAAGAAGCCCCATCGTTACAGGCCCGGAACCGTCGCCCTTCGTGAGATCCGTCGTTACCAGAAGAGCACAGAGCTACTCATCAGGAAGCTGCCCTTCCAGCGCCTGGTGCGTGAGATCGCCCAGGATTTCAAGACTGACCTGCGCTTCCAGTCGTCTGCCGTCATGGCTCTGCAGGAAGCCTCTGAGGCTTACCTGGTGGGTCTTTTCGAGGACACCAACCTGTGTGCCATTCACGCCAAGCGCGTTACCATCATGCCCAAGGACATCCAGCTGGCCCGGCGCATCCGCGGAGAGCGTGCTTAAGTCCTCTTCCTTGGGGAAAAAGAAAAAGCACAACAAAACCTACCAGACATCTATAACTCGGCCCTTCTCAGGGCCAAAGAACTGTTCTGAAGATAATTTTCATGACAATCGAAATGGTTGGTGGTAGGAGAGCGTTAATTTCGGTTACCCAAATCGCCTAACGGTAAGTTGGTAACATTCGTGCAGGCACGAATGTATAGTAGGTCATCAATTCGGGAGGTGGGTGGGTGCAACAAACAAGAGCTAGTAACAAATAAATATATAAAGAATAAGTAAGTAAATAAATAAATAAAATAAAAGAAAATACAATAAAATACAATAAAATAAAATAAATTGTTTACATGAAATAGGCGTGCTGCAAACATGAAATGAAGCCCAAACACACTCCATGTATGTCACTTTGCAGTGGGTGTAAAAGTACTCCACGCAGAATTTATTTATTTATTTATTATGTTTCGATTTAGTCCGGTTTCTACGCCAATAGAGAATGCAGATTATTATAATTTTTTTATTTTTTTATTTCCCTCTCAATATATCACTGTCGGTAACTGTCTCTTTAACATGTAACTGTGGCTCCGATGGAGCCGATTAAGTTGTAGTAGTGGGATGGCGTGTTTGTTGTGCACAAGTAACCTCTTACTTGGAAGAGGTGTACTTGGTGACAGCCTTGGTGCCCTCAGACACGGCATGCTTGGCCAGTTCACCGGGCAGCAAGAGTCGGACAGCTGTCTGGATTTCCCGACTTGTAATGGTGGAGCGTTTGTTGTAGTGCGCCAGGCGGGAAGCCTCGGCAGCGATGCGCTCGAAGATGTCGTTCACGAAAGAGTTCATGATGGACATAGCTTTGGAGGAGACTCCTGTGTCGGGGTGCACTTGCTTCAGTACCTTGTAGATGTAGATGCTGTAGCTTTCCTTCCTCCTGCGCTTCTTCTTCTTGTCACCCTTGGCAATGGCCTTCTGGGCCTTTCCAGCCTTCTTGGCAGCCTTTCCGGAAGTTTTGGGAGGCATGGCGGCACAGTTACTCGTGGCGCGGAGCGAGAGAATTGAAAACTGGCCCGACTAACTTTTCCTTATATACCGAGCGGGCCGCTCAGGATCAGACTGGCTGCAGCTACGGCTCTCTTACATTGGTTGGGTCCGCGAGACGGCCACCTGGCCTGATCCTGAGCTTGGTATAAAAGACCAAGGTGGCGGGCGGAAATTTAACTCCTATCACGAAAAGCAGCAGCAGCAACATGTCAGGACGCGGCAAGGGAGGCAAGGTGAAGGGCAAGTCAAAGTCCCGTTCTAGCAGGGCCGGACTCCAGTTCCCCGTGGGTAGGATCCACCGTCTCTTGCGTAAAGGCAACTATGCTGAGCGTGTTGGTGCAGGTGCACCTGTGTACCTTGCAGCCGTCATGGAGTACCTGGCAGCAGAAGTGCTCGAGCTGGCCGGTAACGCCGCCCGCGACAACAAGAAGACCCGCATTATCCCGCGTCATCTTCAGCTTGCCATTCACAATGACGAGGAGCTGAACAAGCTCCTGTCTGGAGTCACCATTGCCCAAGGGGGTGTCCTTCCTAACATCCAAGCTGTGCTCCTCCCCAAGAAGACAGAGAAGAAATAAGAACCCAAGGTTCGTTCACACAAGACAACCTAACCAAACAGGCTCCTTTCGGAGCCACAGGATATCACTTAAAGAGAGAAATATACGACATCAACGTTTTGCAGGATAACACTCTATTTTACGTCAAATTAGCATAGTATTGTGGAAATAGAGTGAAATTGATTTAGAATGGTGTAGATGTGAAGGGCGGATGTGGGGGCCTGGGGTGGGGGACTTAAACGGGACTTAGAAGGGCGCAAGAAGCAGCAGGAGCCAGGGAGGCGACCTTATTTTCACTCTGGTTCATTGACAGTACACATTTACCAGCAGCATACATTGGAGTCATATTGTAATTGTAGACTAATCAGTGTGGGCAAGCTAGCCAATTTGGGATAAACAGCAAGAATGTAATGTCCTCAATGAAGTAATGACATAGTTCAAGATACAATAAGTGAGGTGGCCTGAAGTCTTTGACAGTGTCCCATTCAATAATATAGTAGTGCTTTAAAGGTGTATCACCAAGTTTACATGCTGAGTGTTCCGGTATGGGTACAGCGTTACTAACTAGCCAGATGTGTCTGTATCCTAACCTAATTCTGGCCACGACTACATCACACAGGCAGGCAGGAGCAAGTTGTTTGGACACTCTTCCTAGCCCCCTTGGTCCCTGTTCACCTACCTACTGTAGCAGTAAGTAGGTACCTGTTGTAAATCGAAAGGTTGCCAATTCGTATTCAGGGAAAGTTGTTGGAGCTTCTAAACTTGAACTGACACAATCCGAGGAGTGGTGACCCGAGGATCACAGACACTATCTCTCCCTTCCTAACCTCCTGCTCCTTCCTCTGTCCTCCCAAAATTGAACCATGCTATCGCAAAGGTAATAATACAGGTAGAGACAACAACATATTT
Source organism: Homarus americanus (assembly GCF_018991925.1). NCBI lineage: Eukaryota > Metazoa > Arthropoda > Malacostraca > Decapoda > Nephropidae > Homarus > Homarus americanus. Next base: position 4,367 of record NW_024738686.1, on the reverse strand, counting down.
TCCTATTGTCTTATTATATATTAATAACAGAAACGCTGCCGCCATCCCGGAGGCTTTACATTGTCTCACTGTTCATTCCCTCCACAATTCTTCCTCGTACTTCTTCTTCTTCTTCTTCTTCTTCTTCTTCTTCTTCTTCTTCTTCTTCTTCTTCTTCTTCTTCTTCTTCCATGAATACTTTATTAACGGTGTATGTAAGTTTCACCATGTTTTGCACGACAGCGGTAGAGCAAAGTATATTTTGTTAGCAATAAACCAAAAGCATATTTTATGGACTAATCATCACTACATAGAACACCACCCATAAAGCATGATACTAGTAGACCACAAAAACTGCTATAAACACCCAAAGCATATTTTATTGCCTAATCATCACTACATAGAACACCACTCATAAAGCATGATACTATTAGACCACAAACTGCTATATAAACACTCAAAGCATATTTTGTTGCCTAATCATCACTACATAGAACACCACTCTGTAAAAACGCCAATGCTATTAGACCACAAGCTGCTATAAACCCCCAATAATATACTATATTAGTGACTATAATTGTGTTACCCAATATTATACGAAATAATACTATAAAACATAATAATAAACACACTAATAGTGTATATTAGTTGAATGCACAATCTGATGAGAAGTCAAAAAAAAAAAAAACAACATAACAATAACCTAGAAAGAGTGTAGAGTATTTTTGTGCAAACTATTATACTAGTAGATGGTCTAAGATAACTGTATGTGAAGGAAAAGGTGTGCTCTCCACTCAAACTTTCTTTTTATGAAATCTCCTACTCCCCAGCTGAGCGGTACGCCCAATGGGAAACAAAACGTGGCACATAACACGCCGCCCGCCAGCTCTGGCTCGGTGAATAGGAATCAGTAATCGGGCGGAGTATAAACAACACCGCCGCCAATGTGCTCCTCCCATCTCTGAGGAAATCTGGCGGTCAACTTAGTATTATATTAGCATGTAATAATAATAACAATAATAATAATAATAATAATAATACTACTACTACTACTACTACTAATAATAATAATAATAATAATATTAATAATAATAATATTAATAATAATAACATGCAATTTCATTTTATAACACATACTAACAAAATAGTGTATAGCCTACTATACTTAACTATAATAGGTTAGGTTGCGTAGGAGGATCTAAAAAGTACAGTAGTATACACACACACACACACACACACACACACACATACATATAGACAACAAACTAAATTAGAAACCACACGTCAGTGAAGTTATCAAATCCTCCAGTTTCCGTCTCCACCTCCTACGCCGACTCAAGTCCCTCGGTGGTCCTGCACACGAGCTCCTCAGTGTTTACACAACATTCATACTTCCCAAGCCCACCTATGCCTCCTCCACCTGGTCTTCCTCCCTAAATGCCACACAACGTAAACACCTCGAAAAAGTGCAAAAGAGGCCATGCAAGATTATTCTCTACCCTTCCTACTCCACATATCAAGAAGCGCTCAACACACTGACCCTTTAGACTCTCACTGACCATCACCACGACCTCATCTGCAAATTTGGTAAGAAGCTTCTACACCATCCCCGACACCGGCTCCTACTACCACCTGAGATCCCTAGTCCGAGAATTGCTCTTCGACACCACAACCGCATCCAGCCCAGCCCATACGTGCACGAACTGATCGCTATAAGAACAGCCCAGTCCCAACCATTGTAAAAATTATCGATAACTTGTAATAAATCAGTGTACTCACTCCCAGTAAACACTTCTCCTTGCACTGTCACTATGTTGAAATGAACTGTAGTTTGAGCTTTTCCCCAGCTAGTTATTATATGTTTTATTTGTGTCACTCATGTTACTTGTATATTATTTGTAATTCGTAACCCATTCCCCAAATATGTAACTGTATATTTTCAGCCTTCTGGCTGCCAAGCTCTTTCAATAAACCGTTAATTATTATTATTATTATTATTATTTATATGTTGGCCCATACCACCTCACTCCCCTGAACCCTCCTCCCCACCGGACTATCAACAAGTTCTTGCCATAAGGTACTATCTCATTTGGCAAAGGAAGGGAACCAGTGATGAATAGTGGTGAACAGTGCTTAACTCAGTGAAAAACAACTCGGCAGTTGAGTCTTACCCAAGCTAGCTAACCACCTTCACACAGTGAGGTCCCAGGTACCCAGTTATACTTCCCCTGAGACTCCACGATAGAGAGGCCTGGGACCACACCTCACCCACTTGAATGAGTGAGTCATGTCGACCACGTGGTGTCCCCAAGATGCTACGACACCACGTAGTGAATGTTTTGCTACAGCATCATCATGTGAAGTTCCTCATAACACCATCTGTGAGGTAACTGCTACATCATCAGGCCCCTCATAACGCCATCTGTGAGGGAGTTACTACACTACGTGTCTGGTGTTTAACATCTCACCTTACATTATCTACGCGTGCAAACATCAATCTGTATGTTCACTGTGTGCTCCTTCACCTTTCTCTAATGAGGGCTTTTGTTAAACCACCAATGTATGATGTACTAAGTCATTTGTGTCCAATGTATACTTTCGAAAAGCCCTTGTTTAGGGAAGGTAGGAGAGAGTAGTCGTCATTATTGTCCAAGCCACATTATTTATTTCTATATATAAGTAATGTAGGCTGGTTTTTAAATACCTCAATCCCCTAACGGTGCCGTTTGTATATTAAGAAATACCGAAGCCATACAGTACAACACCAGCCAATATGAAGTATCACTGTAACCGGCAACTGTTACTCACTCATACCTACATACATATATAGAGTCTTTACAGAATGATAGCAGACACGAGGAAGACGAACAACAAGAGGAGAAGAGTTAGAAGAAAATCAACTTCAAGCTAAGAAGAAGAATACCAAGACATTTCCTCCAAACAAGAAAACAACACACACAATCAAGCCGACCAAACACTGAGAAACCATGGCGGAACCCAACATGCACAGGACGCTTGACCTGACTCTATCCTGCCGCATCCAGGCGAGTTGCTGCTTAAAGTCCCTCACGCAAGCGCTGTTTAGCCACTGCACCTATTCTATCCTCCTAAAATTCACTTCAATCCCCCCTGCCACTAGCATGTTATGTATGTATGTATGTATGTATGTATGTATGAATGAATGATAACTGCAACTTTGCGTATTAAAACTCATTACTCCTACCGAAGTAATATAGTGCGTGGTTATGTTATGTCATGTTAGGATAGATTATAAACTACATTGGGTTACATTTCGTGAGGTTCGGTGACGCTACAGGAAGTTAGGTGAGGTACCTGGAGGTTAGGTGAATGTTGACTGACTGACTGACAATTATTAGGAAGTGGTTCCAACACGTTCACGCACAACCTATACTCATACCACAAGTCCAGAATTAGAGAGGATCATGTTATTGGATATATTTTCCACGATTTACTCAGTGTCTAACCAACTCTTTAGCGATTTAAATGTGGACCTAAAATTAGGTCCGTATATTTGTTTGTCGTGGTGGTGGTGGTGGTGGTGGTGGTGTGCGCCCGTCCATCAGGTTGATTAACCACCAAAACCATAAAGGGTGCAGCCTTGCCGTTTCAGGGCATACACCACATCCATGGCGGTGACGGTCTTCCTTTTTGCGTGCTCGGTGTAGGTGACGGCGTCACGGATGACGTTCTCCAGAAACACCTTGAGGACGCCGCGGGTCTCCTCGTAGATGAGGCCGGATATACGTTTAACACCTCCACGCCGAGCTAGACGACGAATGGCGGGCTTGGTGATACCCTGGATGTTGTCACGAAGCACCTTACGATGACGCTTGGCACCACCCTTTCCAAGTCCCTTGCCTCCTTTGCCTCGTCCAGTCATGTTGTTGTGGTTGCTACTACAGGTGGTCCTGGTGTGGCTTCGCCTAGAAGAGAACTAGAAAAATGCTAGTGACAGGGGGGAAGGAGGTTCAGAGGAAGAATAAAGGGAGGATGGAAGTGAATTTTAGAAGGAGAGAACAGGTGCAGTGGCTAAACACCGCTTGCGTGAGGGGGTGGCAAAAAGCCCTGAGGGTGCAACAACTACAGTCAGGACGAGGCAGAGGGAGGGCGGGAGCAGGTCCGGGCAGGCAAAGGGCCAACGCGGGTGTTCTGATTGTCGTCTTAGCTCGGGCAGTGTCGGTAAGCGTAGGAAGAACCGCCCCGCCACGGCGGCGGAGCAAGCCGAGAAACGCAGGTGGACGGACGCACAGGCAGCTCACGATCAAAGTAAACAGAGAAGGTGAAGATATGGAAATTTTGCTAGTCGTAGGGTTGTTTGGAGAAAGATGAAGGTAAAGTCTTTGAGCTATGTCAAAGAGGAACGGAGC